>NC_133488.1:2702272-3002272 GCF_025370935.1 Choristoneura fumiferana | reverse complement strand
GACGCTAATACCTGTCTGCCTATCTGTCATCTGTGACATGGTAGCTCTAAAACGGATAGACCCATTTCGTGACGTGACGACGTGAGTTTCGGAGATATTAAATTTTCAAAATTTTTTAATAGGGTCACATAAGTGTTTTAAGGCCTAATTACGTACAGTTGCATACAATATTTTATCTATATCCATATATTAAATCCTCTATCATGTGTTCCGCGAACCATTGAGAATGACCTGCATTAACGAGAACTAGGTAGGTATGTCTGCTCCATGAGCTGCGCGCGCGACGACCTGCTGCTGCACGTGGTCGCGGCGCCCCCCCCCCCCGTGCTGTAATGATGTATGAAATCTCATTACGATACAGCCGTGTTCATAATAGAATCCAATGTCGTAATGCTGGTCATTACCTATGGTTTTTGAACGCATAATTGAGGATTTACTATATGGGTGTAGATAAAATTATATATTACTTAAATATTTTATTTCATATTTGGTATTTCAACTATTTTTGTAACTTTTGGTTGTAACTATTAAGTGTGTGTTGAATAAACTTTTTTCATTTCATTAACTTTATAAAATATAGTTTATACATCAGAATAACACATAGGCTGTAATTTATAAGAATAGTATATATTAGCCAAAACATAACAATAAAAGTGTCAAATCGGAAATAATCCTGCTAAGACGAAATTGCGGGCAGAAATTTAAAATGTATGTAATGTAGTAGGTAGGATTTATCTGGATTTCTTGATGTCTTTTTCGTGTTTTTTTTATTATTATGCATTATTGCATTTTACAGCGTAATTTGCTGTAATTTTTAATTGATAAATAAATAAGTTACTTATGGTTTTCACTACATCTGCTCTCAGTGCACCCCCCCAGGCTCGCCTGCGGGCGCCCCATTACCGAACTCATGGCTCTCCTAATCTGATGCCCTACATACTAAGGCCTAATTGGGTGGGCTTGTACGTTGCTCCGTCTATATTGCCATCGCTATTGCTATCAGTGCAAGCCGTGGTGACCTAGTGATTATGATTATGACTATGGCCTCTCAAGCAGAGGATCTTGGGTTCAAATCCAGGAATGCGCTCCGTGAAATTACATTTGAAATTTACCACGAGCTTGACATTGAAGGAAAACATCGTGTGGAAACCTGCATGACTTGCAAAGCAATCTTTTGGCGTGTGCGAAGTTCCCAATTCGCACTGGGCCCGCGTGGGAACTACGGCCCAAGCCCACTTATTCTGAGAGATCGCTATCAGTGACTTTGTCTCTTTGCAAACGATTGACTATTATTTAACCCGTCGGACGCCCCGCGCACCACAGTGGCGCGTCACTATCTACTCGTGATTTTCCAGTTTTTGTTACTTAGGGCAGTTTAACTTAGGTTGGTTGCGCGACAGATTAAAAAAGACATAATTAAAAAAAGACACATTTTAATACAAGTAATTTATTGAATCAGGCGTTACTTTGCCTCCAGGTTTAAGGTCGCGGGTGAGCAAAGAAATTCTTTTAGTACATTAATACAAGCTTTTTATGGGCATTACTTGCATTTACATCCAACCTCCACGTACTTATACTAAAATTCAACTCAATCTGATCACCTGGAAGTGGACCAAATTTGACTTAAACAAACTGATACCTATACAAACAATAGTATTGAAATTATTGAATTAGAATTGTATCACAAAGCGAATAATACGTTTTACGGTGAGAATAAAAAAAACCGTTAGTAAATTCACACAGTTATTAACCCAATAGCAATTACTGATTTATCTCCATTACACGTAATAACCCCGTGTTAGTTTTACTAAGTGAGCGGAACGAAACTTCAGTTAAACTTTGCACTTAGTATGTTTTTGTATTTATTCGACTGTTATCTTCTGGTTATGACTTTTATCATGTTTTTTTTAACTGCAAGTTTAAAATGTTTTGGAGGTTTGCAGTACCTTGTACAGGCACGAACTTTAATATGAGAATCAGTTTTAACCTCGTAAGGCCGACGTCAAATTATGATCATTAGAATTTGAAACTTAATGTATATTATTGAGTTTGACATTAGCTTTGACGAATGTCCTAATTTAAGGACGTCGGGCCTTAAGAGGATATAAAAGAAAGAAAGAAAATACATTTATTCACAACACAAGACAGAACAATAGTATTAAGTACAAATAGACAACACGTAGGAAAGTATGTTTTTTTTTAAGCAAAGCAAGTGGGTCTCCTGATGGTAAGAGATCACCACCGCCCATAAACATCTGCAACACCAGGGGTATTGCAGACGCGTTGCCAACCTAGAGGTCTAAGATGGGATACCTCACGTGCCAGTAATTTCACCGGCTGTCTCACTCTCTACGCCGAAACACAACAGTGCAAGCACTACTGCTTCACGGCAGGATTAGCGAGCAAGTGTCACTGCGGTTGCATGATATGGTTGAGTATTTGTTGTACACTCGTACCATGAGGTTTCTGTGGAAGTCGGTGGTATCTGGAGAAAGATATAATCTCATCAAAAATATTACATGTAAAAAGATGCAAGTCTCGCAACACAGTTCTTACACTGCAAAAAGTTTTGAAATGCAATGTTAAATCAAGTCCACCAACTTACTTATTATTATTATTTTTTATTCAACTTGATGGCAAACGAGCAAGTGGGTCTCCTGATGGTAAGAGATCACCACCGCCCATAAACATCTGCAACACCAGGGGTATTGCAGACGCGTTGCCAACCTAGAGGTCTAAGATGGGATACCTCACGTGCCAGTAATTTCACCGGACGTCTTACTCTCCACGCCGAAACACAACAGTGCAAGCACTGCTACTTCACGGCAGGATTAACGTGCAAGATGGTGGTAGCAATACGGGCGGACCTTGCACAAGGTCTTACCACGTGTATTTTAAAGCCGAGTTTAGACATGCAAGAAAAAACGTGCAAGTTGCATTACATTGCGAGGCCGTAAAGCCAACGAGTTTGTAGTGCTCAATCGAACGCCGCAATGTAGGTAATGCAACTTGCACGATTTTTCTTGCAAGTCTAAACTCGGCTTAAAACCGTAATTAATACGAGTAGGTTTCAAAATAATAAAGAGTAAGCCAGGTTAGCTCCAGATTGCCAAGCGGATGAGGTTTAATGCTCCACCATTAACTATCCTTAATACATCTGACTAAAAACATTGTTATAAGTTGTTAACTAAAGTTACCTACTTATTTGGGAAAAAAACTGTGTGTGATCTAAAGATCGGTATCGTATTAATTACGGGTGTTATTTTTTCCCATTTGGCGGGTTCGATAGTCAAATAGACAGGGAATTATTAAAAAAAAATGCAGTATTATTATTTTTTAAATAAAAATGAAATCTTCTGTCAGCAAAGTTTTCTATTTACAATGTTTGAGAAACGTTACCGTGGCGTAGGCACCCAAAGAAGCTGCGTGAAGTGAACACAATAACTTCCTTCGCCTAAACAACTAAAAAAAACTAGGTATTTTAAAGTCGACGGTTCACAAAGTGCGAAATAACTTTAGCGACTAAGTGGCAGTTGTGAGCACAAATGCAGTAAGTTGGCAAAAAGGTGAAACCGGGTCGGTAGTTATCTTATAAAAGACCCTGCTACGCTTTAAAACTGAGAAAAAATGTCCCAATTCACAAAGGGAGCTTCCAAATACTAAACAACATATATTAAACTTTAACTACTCCGATTTAAAGTTCGGATTGGCTTGTGTGTTTGTGTCCTTTGACGGAAAGGTTCTTTTTCGTCGTAGCCCGGCAGCGAGGCTAATGAGCCGTGTACAATAAAAAGTACCTACGGTGTTTTCTTTTTTCTGTCTTCCGTTTTTTTTAGAAAGGTTGGCAATATTGTGTTTGGGAATTGGGTGCTCGAACTCTCCTCCCTTCGGTTTCGACCGAATAAAATCGAATCAGGTTCTTTATGACGCGGAAGTGACGATTTTTCCATACAAATGAATTCCGTTTTCAACCTTCAAGTTGAACAATAATCAACGATTGCGATGAAGAAGCAAGGTAATGCAACATTTTTCGTGTTTTTAGCGTGACAAGCGACGTCATTTGAGCTCTAAGATGGTTGATTGATAATTCGTATGAAAAGAGGAAACTCAATTATTTATTTTTAAAAGTTGCTTTACTAATGGCGTTCAGTTTGACAAGAACGATCTATGTTTTAATTATTACATTTTAATTAATTATATTAATTATTATACTTATTAAAGGACCCACCCGGTATTTATGTTACTGTGTTACGTGTGGTTGCTTAAATTCTTGTGTTGCACTTGATTCTTGTAATACTTACTAGTAGCTTTGAGAATGAACTCACAAAGAGTTAGAAACTGTCTGAACCACATATACCGTGTACCTCTAATCCGCACTGGGCCCATGTGTAAACTACGACCCAACTCTCACTCTGAGAGGAGGCCTGTGTCCTGCAGTGGGACATATCGATCCCGAGATGATGATGTTTCGCACAGACGTAGTCGTTTTGCACCTACAGTAGCGGAGGAGCAAGGCAGGTTGTATTGTATTTACGAGTATATGTCCATAAAAATAGCATTACAAACTCATTTTTAATTGACTTGTTCTTTACCAAGTTCGTAATCAATCTGTAAAATCACAAAAGCCTCAGTATTTTCAGCCTTAGCGGGCTAAATTATGGCGACCGATAAGGAACCCTAATAGCTTGTTGAGTAACCGATTAGAAACAAAATGGAAAATGTAAAGTTATATTTAACTGCAACATTCCATCCGTGAGACGAAGATTGGCGACCAGTGCCCTTAGTGTAAGTTTTCGGTTACAAAATACGTCTCGATCGCGTTCGCGTTAAAATCTCAATTTGTATGGAAACACGAACAGCGCCTCTAGCGGAACGTTTGCGATGTTCGTGTTTCCATACAAATTGAGATTTTAACGCGAACGCGATCGAGACGTATTTTGTAACCGAAAACTTACACTAAGGGCACAGGTTCTTTGATTGAGCGCACCGTTGGTATCTGCTTTAGATATCTTAGGATCCTTAAGCTTAAGTCTTGGTATACTCTCTTTGGGTAGTGCAGTGCTACCCTAATGTAAATTTTTGATATAACCTGCGGATTTATCATATTTAATTTTGTTGCATATTTATTTAAAGGAAATAAGTACTGTGTTGAGGAGTGTAGTAATTCCATTTGAAGTTCTGTACCCTTAGTGTAAGTTTTCGGTTACAAAATACGTCTCGATCGCGTTCGCGTTAAAATCTCAATTTGTTTGGAAACACGAACATCGCAAACGTTCCGCTAGAGGCGCTGTTCGTGTTTCCATACAAATTGAGATTTTAACGCGAACGCTATCGAGGCGTATTTTGTAACCGAAAACTTACACTAAGGGTACTGTGCTGTTTTGTTTGACATGGTGTGACGCCGAGTCGCTTAAGTTAAGCTTGAACATGTAAACTATATCTTTGGGATCTGGAATTGGCTCTGTGTTGCTATTCCTACTACATATATTGTGTTTTTAGCTGTTGGTTCTCCTTAATTAAATAAATAAATAAATAATCAGCAACAACATTCGACCTTCACAGGTGGTCGATCCCACTTTATATTATAAATGCGAAAATTTCTAGGTAAGTATGTTTTTTAGTTTGTTACTTCGTCACGTATAACCCATTGAACCGATTTATATTAAATTTGGTATACAGATAGTTTGAGCCCCGGAGAAGGGTATAGGATAGTTTATATCCCGGAAAATTGCATAGTTCCCGCGGGATAGCGATATACGAATTTTGTGCGGACGAAGTCGAAGGTAACGGCTAGTTATATTTATATTTCCTATCGGGATAAAAGTGATTCCAATGCCAATGTGTCATTCCTAACGTCCAGCTATAATTATAACAAATTTGATCTAAATTCGTCTTGCCGTTTAAGCGTGATGAAGTAACAAACAGACACATTTACTTACAAAATTTCGCATTCATGATATTAGTAGGAAGCGTTATTCGTAGGTCGTCGCCGAGCCGTGGTGGCCTAGTGGTTTGACCTATCGCCTCTCAAGCAGAGGGTCGTGGGTTCAAACCCCGGCTCGCACCTCTGAGTTTTTCCAAATTCATGTGCGGAATTACATTTGAACTTTACCACGAGCTATGCGGTGAAGGAAAACATCGTGAGGAAACCTGCACAAACCTGCGAAGCAATTCAATGGTGCGTGTGAAGTTCCCAATCCGCACTGGGCCCGCGTGGAAACTATGGCCCAAGCCCTCTTGTTCTGAGAGGAGGCCTGTGCCCAGCAGTGGGACGTATATAGGCTGGGATGATGATGATGATTATTCGTAGGTATTCTAAAGTATTATTTTGAGGAAAGGATTATAAAAAAAGCAATTGTTTTCTAATGTTACAGCTGAAAAACAAATGCTATATACTTACATTAACATTTAACCACCACTTTTCGGTAATCTGCTTAACACAAAAGGTCGTAACTGACGCTATTTTCCTATGGAGATACGCCCTTTTGTATTCGCAGGGCAGTAAAGGCGGTGAAAATTGTAGTTCGTTAAAGCAGACGATTTGAACGGTGCTATTTTAGTTTTCAGACTAGACTGGGATTTCAAATCGTGGAGTTCTAGACGCAAATCACTTACATTTTAGTAAACGGTGTTTTCATACTAATTTGCTTTGAATCTAAAAGTGCCGATTACCAACCCCTTTCTCCCTCTTTCCTCCTTACGAAATGTTTCTCGTTGCCGTTTTCTTCTTTTAATTTAACAGAAAAACGGTGTCTGTTTATGAGGTATAAAAACTATTTTATTTTACAAGCTTTTATTTATCATGTGTCCTGTTGTCTGTCTGTCTGTCTATCTGTCTGTAATCAAATCTTGCAAGTTGAATTCGACCCACTTCCAAATACAAATACAAATATATTTATTTTGCGTAAAAATGTGGTACAAAAGCTGGTACATTTTATGGTCTCACACATTTCACCAGAAACTGGCATGCAAAATGAGCACAGAAAAGACAGTCACAAAAATTTATGGTTAATATGAAGAAACATGCCTTGACAATCATTTAGAGTACCTACTTAAGTTTAATATAATGTCAACATGAACGCCTAATGATGAAGGAAAACATCGTGAGGAAACCTGCACTAACCTGCGAAGCAATTCAATGGTGCGTGTGAAGTTCCCAATCCGCACTGGGCCCGCGTGGGAACTATGGCCCAAGCCCTCTTGTTCTGAGAGGAGGCCTGTGCCCAGCAGTGGGACGTATATAGGCTGGGATGATGATGAACGCCTAATAACGTGATAAGATAACTAACATGTCATAATTACAATAAAATAATATTACAAATATGTCATGATTACAATACAGATTGAATAAAGCTAATTACATGATAAAATGTCAAGTTCAGTTTTTAAAATAATCAAAATATTCTTCAACAGAGTAGAAACATTCTTGTACTAGCCAGTTCCTAAGTTTACGCTTGAATAATTTAATAGGCAAATTTTTGATGTCATCAAGCATCCAGTAGTAGGATTGACTTGATATTTGGTATACCATGTAAATTACGTGACAATACTGGTAGTGACATCCTGTTAGTCCGGCCAAGATCGTCTCCACAGGACAGAACTCTTCAACAGTTAATTGCATTGACTTGAAATTTGGTATGTAAATGTATTTTGGGTGACCATTTTTTTTTTTTTTTTTTTATTCGACTGGATGGAAAACGAGCAAGTGGGTCTCCTGATGGTAAGAGATCACCACCGCCCATTAACATCTGCAACACCAGGGGTACTGCAGATGCGTTGCCAACCTAGAGGCCTAAGATGGGATACCTCAAGTGCCAGTAATTTCACCGGCTGTCTTACTCTCCACGCCGAAACACAACAGTGCAAGCACTACTGCTTCACGGCAGGATTAGCGAGCAAGATGGTGGTAGCAATCCGGGCGGACCTTGCACAAGGTCCTACCACCTGCAAAACCACCACCACTACCACCATACAAGTACAGTCAACAAAAAGTACAGTCAGCAAAAAAATCTTGTATTAAAAATTATTCTTTTTTTACCAAAAACTTATTGTTACAAACCTAAAATGATATTGATCGCTAATTATACACCAAAGAGTTTATATGTAAACATACATACGTACGTGACTTCTGCCCCTCCAAAAGAAGCCTTCTTTTAGATTAATTCCCAAGACAAAAAAAAACTATTTTTTGTTGTAAAAATGTAGATTAAAGATATTAGGTATGTTTCATAGCGACCTTAAAGACCACATGTAGTAAAAACCTTTTACTAACACCATCCTCATAAAACCAGTTCATCTAGAAAAGCTTGATAACTTTCATGCCCTTTTTCACCTGAATCGTGTGCGATTCCAAACAGCCAATGTGCGTGAATACATTATTTTTTATAACCGCTTTCATAACGTAGAAAGTTAAAGGAAAAAATCTGTGAAGCACTTAGAAGGATTTCATGTAGAAATTTTACATTGTTCCTAGGTGTATGTGTAGTAGCATATTATATTCTGTGGTAGCGACCAACCGTGCACTATATGTAGCTACGTCAATACAGCCTTAACTATCGCAATCGCCACACAAAATTAACGCGTTATTTACACGTTTTAACTCTCTACGTGTTCATCCTCATAGCTCGATATCCTCATAACCCGAACACACATTTGTACCAAACAATAAAAATGTGTTTTACGGTGGTGGTGTGAGGTTATAACCCACGATCCTCTGCTTAAAAGGCCAAGTCAAACCACATGGCTACCACCGCGACGCCATTTTCGCGTAAAAGGTAACATAACATACACACTAACAAACTGTCGTATGTATAAAATATTAGAAGGAACTAAGATTATAATATTAGAAGGATTATCTATGTTTTTGCCGCAACAAACATATATATACATATCTACAGGCCAAGTGTGATGCGGAGTTGCGCATCGAGAGAGATATCTAAAAAATCAAACCACCTGTTTTAGACCAAAAAGTACAGCCGGTAACAGCCAATTAGAAAGTTTTAATTTTTTTCACTAAGACTAGAAGTTAATATGCAGTACATTATGTATGTATGTATGGACAGACGGACACTGCGATAGTAATAGGGTTGTAGTACGGGTACAGTCACCGGCACCAATATCTGACACAACAAGCGAGCATAAAATATCGGATACGTCTCTATTTCGAGGGCCGTAAGGACGTGTCAAATATTTTTGCACGCTCCGCTGTGGCAGATATTAATGCTGGTGACTGTACCGATAGGTGACTGTAGCGATACCCGCAAAATATATTCTTCCTGTGTCACAAACCATTCCCCCCCACCTCCCTAAACGTGTGACGTAATATATGACTCCGAACCCTAAAAAACACCCAGGGTCATTTCCCTTCCCCTGTATCGCTACACAATATACATTTCGCCAAAACCTTTCACGCATCTTCGCAAACAAAAGGCCCTTGATATCGCGTGTTCGAAATCAATTAATCGTATTTCGGAACGCGCCAAAACAAATCCGCCATGTTTCCGGCTCATTAATGGCCGCCGTCACGTCACCCGGTTATAAGCGGTTACAACCGGTTATGGCCGGATAGATGCGCTGCTTTGACGAGCTTTTCACAGGGTTTATTTATAGGTCAAGTTTAGTAATATGGTATTAGGTAAAAGGTGTTATCAAAAAAAGGCCAAAATATTTCAGCACCATAATGGCTAAATACTAGTTTAAAGTCGCTTAATCTGTCATCTCCCAGGATAACAGGATCAAAGGAATTTGGGCACAAATTTGTGCCTCTGGGAGAGGACAGGTTAATAGAATCGGGTACATGCTGGAAAAATTCACGTTGCTCTTTAATACAAAGTGTTCTTACGCGAAACTTTAACCGGCTATATTATGTCCATATTTTTTAATTTATATTATATATGTGTGTACTATATATATCTATAGATATATATATAGGAATCTAGCCTACTAAAAAAAACCTGTTCTTTCGGTCATACGGAAACCACTCCGCTTGCAGGTGGTCAACCGAACTCGACCCTTTCATCTGGGGAACTACTACAAAATTCGAAAATCGGAGTTCGTTCCGCACCGTCCCTCTCATTATCGTATTAAATAATATTAGCATCAGCGGGACGGCAAGATACGAAGTCAGAATTTAGTACTTCGTAGTACCGGCCCTGTGACAGTAAACAGCAGGGCTACTACGAAACTCGAAACTCGAAGTTCGTGTCGTGCGGTCCCTATGACACTTATACTATTTAATACGGGAGCGAGAGGGACGGTACGATACGAACTTCGAGTTCCGAGTTTCTTAGCAGCCCTGCAGACTATTGGGAGGCCGCGTCACGCACCGTCGCGAGTCCAATTTGTGACGGACCCGTTTACACTGTGTACTACCTACCTACAGGTTCACAACGTGAGGTAGGTACATGCGGGAAACACTCGCGCCTCTTCTGCCACAGGGTATAGAGCACGCAACAGTACTTATCCCTTTATTATATCTGTAACCTAAACGGTTGAAGAGATTTCATGAGATAGATGAAGTATCTCTCATTAGATTCGTCATAACTGTCGGTGTAACATTAAGGTAATTGGAACTGTATTGGAACAATATGAGTATTAAATGAAAGATAATAATAAGCCCATTACATGTTTTATATGTTAACATTTTAAGCTAACACTTTTAAAGAAATAACAATATGTTTTTGTATATAACTGATGGACTAATTATATTTTTTTTACATCGAGCCTTATAAAAAAGAAACCTGTTTCTTTTTACAGGATAATCCAGTCGGACATACGGAAACCACTCCGCTTGGAGGTGGACATCAGAATTCCGAACGAACTCGACCCTTTCATCTGTGACAGTATAGTACAATTGGAGGCCGCGTCACGCAACGTCACGAGTCCAATTTGTGACGGACCTGCTTACTGTGTGTGGTACAACGTGAGGTAACATGCGGAAAACACTCGCGCCCCTTGTCACAGGGTATAGAGAACGCAACAGTACCTATCCTTTTTTTACTGGAACTACATCTTTTTTAATTTTGAGAACATTCCTTTGTTTATTACTCTGCTCAAAGGAGGCGTATGCTTTTCGAGCGTACGTACATATGTAGGTGTATTTCTTCCTCTCTGTAGCCAAAACGGCTGGATAGATTTCTTCATGTAAGGCATTATTATCTTAACTTTTGGGTCGGAGTGGCACAGGGTATTTTAATAGTTCAATTATGGCGTCCGCAAAAAAATAAAGAGGGGATTAAAAAAATACCTACAGCAATAATATGGATATCAAATGAAATATAATAATTAGCCTGTTCCAAATACATAAACATGTTATAGCACTTTTAAGCTTGTTAAAGAAATATCAAAAAATAAATAGTTCAAAAAATGTATGTATTTAAAGAATCAAAAAACTTAACGGCCTTAAAAAGACTTTTAATTAAATCTAAAAAGAAAAAACAAATGTAGTAATCTAGAACTCTGTTGAGTAAGTTAAAGTTCAACAGTCGGGACCCATTACTGAGAAGTTTAAGTCAGTCACTACTTTGAATGGGATTGTTAATTTTATTTATTACTGTTTAAGTTCATATAATTTAAATTCTTGTTTATCTTTCACAGTAAAAGTTAGGCCACTAGCGTCTAGGTCAAATTATCTTAATTCTTGGTTATCTTTTAGCTAGTCAAATTTAGGCCACCAGTATCTTGGAAAAAAATAACTTCATTTGACAGTTGAGTGTTCCCCATAAAGTTAAAAGAAATCAAAAATATCCCAATGTATTATATAATATATCGCGCAATGGCTGCATCAAAATTATGATCTCTAAGGCCTAACGATAAATACTATCAAAAATACTATCTACCTTACCTACTATTTTTTTAATATCTGTCTACTGTGACTTGTACGCAAATGTTTTTGATAACTGGATCCTCTTGTTTGAATCCCGTGTTCGGCTTTTGCCATGTGACCGCGTTTTAGGGATCCGCAGGCTCAAGAAAAATCCCTCTCTCAAAAGCCCTTCCATTTCCACTTACTGCTTACTCGTATTTGTGTCTCGAAAGGAATCTTGCAAGGTGCAGTCCATTGCGGCGCTCGCTTCGATCGTGTTTACTTTACGACCGCGTAATGTAATATGACTTAGGCTTAAGAATCAATCTAGCTTCTAGGTTTGACGTTATCACAAAGTACATTTTCGAATGAAGTTGTGCGAGCTCTTTCACTAAACAGATCGCTCTCGACTGATACAATCATACAAATGTATGTACTAGTACGTTTTTTTAGTTAATTTAGTATACTAGTACGTACAGAGTTATACATGGATCGTTTTCATTCCAATAACAGTTCCGTTGCTTTAAGATATCTCACTCTTACTCATCGAAGAAATCATTCACTAAAACTGCACAAAAAGAATTGGACACCGCAAAGTGGATCAAGCTGCAAAATTTGATTACCAACGAACACTCAGCAACCGGCATATATTATGTGACGGGTCTTTTTCATTTTTCCTTTTAACTTACAATATGAAAGTTTCAAGTGTTCGTTTAAAAAATACAACCTTGTGACAGACCCTTTACTCCTAAAAACCATTCATCATCATCATCATCCCAGCCTATATACGTCCCACTGCTGGGCACAGGCCTCCTCTCAGAACAAGAGGGCTAAAAACCATTACGGAACCTTAACGTTCGCGTATCCACGCGTCACCCCCTCCCCCCTTTTCCACTCTTTGGCCCGAGGAGCAGCCAATTATTCGTGAAAAACGTCTATTTCCCAACACGCCCGAAATCCGTGTTTCAAATCAAATTGACGCAAGTTTGTATGCGATTGAATGAGTTTACATATAACAAATCATACTTTGAAGATATCGGTTTAGGCTCCATTTCCACCAGAGATGTACGAGGGTGTATTGCGAGGAATGTGTTTTTCATGAACCAATAGAAACGCTTCATTCACCTCGTCTCGCTCCGCTCAGCAGTTTCCACTAGAATTGTGCTGTGCGAGGATACATAGGTAAATGAAGAGTTTCTATTGGTGCACGAAAAACACATTCTCACAACACATTCTCGCACATCTCTGGTGGAAACAGCCTTATACCTTCGTAGCTTGTGTATGTGATTTTATCAATCTTTATTACAATACAAGAATTATTTATGAAACATCACTAAGCAGTACATTTGTGTCTTCACAAGTCTCTTCCAAACAACAATTTAAATACAGAAAACAACTACTAAAACGACATACCTCTTTCTGCTATGTTCTTTTCAATATTATAAATGAGAGAGATTGACAATTTACTGTTCGTATGTTTATTTGCTTTCCTTTCATACGAATAAAACAGATAGCTTATAAATCATATTCTTCTACTTGTATCCCATAAAACTGCTTATATTCTTAGATATCACTGACATAAACAAATTTTTCCACCACTTTTTGCACCACCAAGCTCATAAAATTTGACTCCTAGTCTCAAATCAGCGCAATACATTCTCAAATAGTCCTTGAATTCCCGCCTAACGACATATAACGACGGAAATGAAATTTCACGTATACGCAAATTAAAATGAATTTCGTGCGCGAATTTTCGCAACGTTTGACGCCATCTTCGCTGTAAATATTTGCGTAAGTGCTGAAGGGAAATTTAATACGGTAGTTGTAGCAAGTTGGAAGGTATCGGTGAAAAATCTGAGGGGTTCTTGTACATTTTCCTCGCATTTAAAACTAGTTTATATCCGTGGCTTCACATGCGTATTTAGAACCAACAGTTGAATTGAAATTCCGGGTGTAGCGACACAGATATTACTAAATTCCTTTTTAAAGGACTTATTGTATTTTGAACATCAAATTCTATAATAAATGAAATAAAGTTTTATGTTAGGAGGTTATGGTGGGAATCCCTTAAAATTACACCGTTGGTTTTCATCGACGTTGCATTAAAAACGCGTCAATTTAGTGTGGTGGTGGTGATGTATGGGTTTGTGATCTCTGTGTGGTCTTACGATTTAGAGGTCGAGGAGTTGCATAAACGCGCATTTGTTGCAATATACCTTCCGCCGCCTAACTTTGCCTAAAAGTTCATTGCCACGACTAGTACCACAAAAACTATAAAGGTATAATTCCAATAATTTAATGCCTATACTATACCGTTAAGCGATTCGAACACAATCCGGGAGTAATGTAAAGACGTCGCATAAAAAATGTATCTCAAAAATGCGTCAAAACTGATTATTAAGTAGTGAACTTTTAGGCAGATTTATATGGCGCGTAGTATAAACGTAGCCATCGTGAAGTCGTGGGTACGCAAAGTAACGCGTGATTCAATAAATGATTATCTACTTACTTGAGTTAACATTGCCGCGCGTTAAAACTATGAAGAGGCTCTTGACACGGGCGCATATGGAATAAAATCGCGTTAACCATTAACCCAAGCTGGGGGAGGAAACCCCTCGACGTGGTAAAGTGTTACATTGAATGTTGTAAGGAAGCACCAATGCGGAACGGACTTTAAACATGCCACGAGCGAACGAACGTTTATCAACGGTTAAGTTACATTGCTATCGATACGTACTTTAGAATAAGTTTAGAATAGGTTATATACGTCCCACTGTTGGGGACAGGCCTCCTCTCAGAACAAGAGGGCTTGGGCCATAGTTCCCACGCGGGCCCAGTGCGGATTGGGAACTTCACACGCACCATTGAATTGCTTCGCAGGTTTGTGCAGGTTTCCTCACGATGTTTTCCTTCACCGCAAAGCTCGTGGTAAATTTCAAATGTAATTCCGCACATGAATTTCGAAAAACTCATAGGTGCGAGCCGGGGTTTGAACCCACGACCCTCTGCTTGAGAGGCGATAGTTCAAACCACTAGGCCACCCCGGCTTTTTTCATCATCTTTTTTTAATCATCATCATCATATCAGCCGTGGGACGTCCACTGTTGGGTATAAGCCTTATTCCCCGTACACAACCCCGTAGACACCTCTATCACTTGCACAACGATGAATAATCTTTTTTTTTAACTGTCTACAGTTATTTAATTAATAAACGCATTATAAAGGTACAATTGAAGTACTTATACTAAACTATCCTAAAAATAAATTAACTGTATATACAATAATAGTTATTAGCGTATTTCTAACCTCATACCAAATGCACAGTATCAACGGAGAAATGACTGACTTGAGCGTTTTCACATTATCGAGGTTGACTGGTAGAGATCCATTAAAGGGATAAGTCCGCCTTCGTACAAGTACCTTAAAGTTTGTCAATTGTGTTTTGTTTCTTTTCTTTTGTACACTACTCAATTGCAATTGACAAACTTTAAGTTACTTGTACAAAGGCGGACTTATCTTATCCTTTATCATCCCTTAGCATTTAAAAAAAAATATATTTTTAAAAATGTACAAAAGAAAAGAAACTAAAAACACATGTGTTTTGTAAAAATGCTGAAATAGGTATTCCAGGGGTGAGGGGAGGTTGACTGGTGGAGATCGCTTAAAGGGATAATTCCGCCTGTGTACAAGTATCTCAAAGTTTGTCAATTGTGTTTTGTTTCTTTCCTTTTGTACACTGAAGAGTTTACATACATACATACAAAAAAAAATGTATAACAAAAAATTTAACCAACTACAAAAAAAACATAAAAATAATTTTCTACCAGTCTGAAGTCGGTCGGTGCCTCAGCACGAGCCAGAGCCGGAGTTCTGAGGTAACAAACATAAAAAAAATACAACCGAATTGATAACCTCCTTTTTTTTGAAGTCGGTTAAAAACTGTCATTTATTGGTTGCGATCGCGAGCGTTAGAAACGTTAGACAACACGGCCTCTGAGTCCTTATCTAACACACTTGCAATCACAATCGTTTTCACCTCTTCTTTCTGTCACACGGTTTAAGACGAGAGTAGAAAGAGATGGTGAATGCGATTGCAAACGTGTTCGTGTTCAACAATACGACCTCTTGCCCATAAGCCAAGTTTAGACTAGCAAGAAAAATCGTGCAAGTTGCATTACATTGCGGCGCTCGATTGACCACTACAAACTCGTTGGCTTTACGGCCTCGCAATGTAATGCAACTTGCACGATTCTTCTTGCAAGTCTAAACTCGGCTTTAGATTACTTAATAGCAAGTTCTACAACACCACAATCTAGGTGATAGCCCAAAAAAGATCTTATTATTGCGAATGGATTACCATACACCATTAGTCAAAATGTCATTCATG
Organism: Choristoneura fumiferana; assembly: GCF_025370935.1. NCBI lineage: Eukaryota > Metazoa > Arthropoda > Insecta > Lepidoptera > Tortricidae > Choristoneura > Choristoneura fumiferana. The sequence continues at coordinate 2,986,082 of NC_133488.1, read as the reverse complement.
ATTTATCGCCAGCTATGACCTTAACTTTATTTTGGTCGGTAACAGCTTTTCTCGTCGCCATTTTGTGGCGGAGGGCCGCGTTGTTTTGTCTCTAGCTATTAATCAATCTAGAGTTTATTAACTTGGATATCTCCTTGATACGCGCAAAATCAACGAAAGGAAACGTGCAAGCATTTTTTTAAATCTCTTAAAAAATATGAAGACCTCTGTTGCCTGCGACTACGTTAGCGTAGAATTCGTTTAACGCTATCCTGCGGGATGTATGCAATTTTCTAGAATAAAAACTATAATATTTCATTCCCCGAAACTGCTAATACCGAATTGCATCTAAATCGATTCAGCGGTTAAGAAACTAATGAGATAACAAACTTACAAACCTTCGTTATTTATATCCAGCCATATTCCTAGGAATGCAATGCAAAGGAATTTAACTTTTGATACTTTAAATAATTTATTGAATCAGGCGTTACTTTGCGGAGGTCCATTATCAATGAACTAAAAGAATTTCCTTGCTTTTAAGGTCGCGGGTGAGCAAGGAAATTCTTTTAGTTCTTTGATACTTTAAACTGAATCCTTGCACATTTCGCAGGAGGCTTGCTATATACGTCAAAGACGGGCATAGCTCACCCGGCATTTACATACACGCAGGCCGACGCATCTCATTAGCCGGGTTAATATACGCCCGGGTACTAGCGGTAGTCGAGAATAACCCAGCTTTTGTTTTATTTATTTATCTAACATTGGTGATGAAAAACACTCATTTTTGAACCAAAGCTAATGTCGGGACTGAGAGGTCATCCGAGTACATCACACTAATTTTGACCATTTTAGAATTACCCGGCTTTTGTTTTATTTTTCTAGCTCGAATGCGATAGCTTAATCCAAGAAATATGAATTGACCATACTGTAAGCTTCACTAAATACATAACAAGGTTACCATTTCATATTTCCTGAATATTAAACACGCCATTTTTGAACAGGCGCTTGTGTCAGGACTGATCCGAGGCCGTATTATCTACACGCTGACGTTTACGATTCACGTGTCACCTCTCCCGTCTCTTACTCTTTGCATAAGCCATTGCGAAGTAAAAAAAACTCGTGACACTCACATCGTAACCCACACCACTCGCCTTTTCTGAACCCTCTTATACAACTGCATAAAATACTATTTATTAAACAATCCGAAATATTCGCAAACTTATAAAACACAGAGTTCCCTTTAAAGCCCACCTTTTTGAAGGTGTTTGGTAACTGTAAGCATCCTGATCGAGTGCAAAATATTAACATTACGAGTATACGTGTCAAATCCTCGACACAAAATATATTGTTTGAACAAAGACCAGGAAACTGTAGTGGGACTGGCAACTTCTCTATGTTAGCTCATTTTTCACCAAATCCAAACCCCTAGCCAATACAAGACTCGTACAGATGTGATGGCTATCCGACGTGAGCAAAATTCTAAACATTAATACAGAGTTCTCTTGGTGTTGAGTCGTTTTCTGCTCCAAAAATCGATTACATCAGGCTTTTTTTGTTTTCCTGTGGAATCTTTTTTTTTCTTAATTATACTGAGACGAGAACATAATAATAGTCGGACTCGTGCACCGAGGATTCGCACAAATTTGTACGTATCTATATTTAAGATTCAGTGTTAGCAGAGCCTTTGTCCGCATCTGGAATCATTTTAGATGATTATTGTTTCCTAGCATGTTACCCGGGACTCCGTCCGTGCAGAATTCGCTTAACGCTATCCCGAGAAAACTTTGCAATTATCCGGGATAAAAACTACCCTTTGTCTTTCTCCGGGACTCAAACTATCTGTATACCGAATTTCATTTAAATCGGTTCAGTGGTTTAGCCGTGATGAAGTAACAAACATCCAAACATCTTCCCAAACTTTCACATTTATAATATTAGTATATGTAGTATGATGATGATGATGATGAACTAACGGTCTTGGCTGACCTATGGCAGACGGACAGCAAAGTGATCACGCAACGTCTACCCTCTGGACAAAAATGAGCAGAAGGTATTGATTGCGGTACTTCTATTCTATATACAATCCTCATACCAAACGCTACAGTATCGACAGAGAAATGACTGATTTACAATTTAATATTTCCGAAAATATTTTTTTCATTTTCATATACTTAAATATTTTGCAATTTAGAACATTCCTGAGAACAAACTCTACTCAAGATTTCAGTCTTAGTTTAGAAGACAGAGACACATTGTATAAGTAACTGTTCCGGTTTTTCCTTTTGAGATACGAAACCCTAATAAGTATCTGTTAAAAATTCAGTTTTATACTAGCTTTTTGCTGACAGTACTTGCACTATTTATCATCTAAACTGTATATGCGAACCAAATTTCAAGCGGTACCAACTATTAGCCATTGAGGAGTTCCCTCCTGCGGAGAAGATCTTGGCAGGACCAACAAGATTATACATAAGTGTGCCAAATTTAAAGTCAATCGGACCGTTGGAAGTGGATCAAATTTAGCTTCCAAGATTTGACCCAAACAAATAAATAAATAAACAGGGTAAGCTAAACAAAAGCTTGCAAAAATAGTGAACATTCTTAGGGGCTGTTTCACCACCCATTGATTAGTTTTATTTGACGGATAAATGTGATGCCGTCTCCGTCTATCCGAACAAAACAAACAGAGACTGCATCACATTTATCCGTCAAATAATAAGTGGATGGTGAAACAGTGGGTCAGTCTCTTACCTTAATACTGAGACGAGAACTTCAACGCCTCTTACCAGCTTACTCAATCGTATATTTATGTATTTATGTTCACGCTTACTTTAATTACAAACGCAATGGTAGGGGTTAAAAGCCAATCTGCGGGGTAAGTAGGCAGGGCAGGAACACATTGCGATATGAGACACTCATGTCAGTTTGCATAATACATGAATTAACTCGCGATTTATACGAGGTACAGTCGGTTACGTTAGCGTTTGATGTTGCGAGTTCTCATTAAGTGTATATTACACGGTATATTAAATAGCTACATGAAATACGGGGATTTGGATTTCCCGGGAAATAGCCTGTGTCAGGAATTTGCGTCCCGTGGGAGTTATTAATGTTCCCGGGATAAAATTTAGGCCATTGTTAGTAGGATTACAATTTTGAATAGTGGGTGTTTTTTTTTTAAACAGTTAATAGCAATGTCTTTAAACCAAATAGGTTGGCTGGTACGTACCTACATATTTATTTAGAAGATTATAATTGTGTTAGTAACAATAGGTAAGTAAATTGTTTATCTAGTGACAAACGAGTATAACCAATGATTGCGCAGTTTCCTGAGTAAAGAAAATATTGCACGCAATTTTTTCAATCAAACAAAAAATGAATTAAATAAAATGAAACAAAAGATAAAGCGCGTTAAAGTTAAGGAGTAGATCCCGTGATGTGCCCGTGATTAGAGCAGCCTCAGGCCGAGCTGCCTCGACTTGAAGCAAACAGCCTTTAGTTTGAGGCTGCTCGCTCTGAGGCATAGGCTCGAGGCACGTTGCGGATCAAGCTGAGGCGATAGGCCTTATCTTGATCCGCGACGTGCGAGCCAGTTTAATCCGTCTCCATCAAATGCACGGCTCGGACTGAGGCTCCTTTGAGCACAGCAAAAAGTCCGACAAAATTTGCCTCGTGTCACGGCGCGCCTCGGGTTAAGGCAGTGTCTCCACTTGCACGGCCTCGGAGCGAGGAAGCCGCTCGACCCGAGGCTGCCTCTAGTGGATACACGGCTTAAAAAGTGCAGCGCGGCGTGACGACATGCGGATTTTTAACGGGCAAAATCTTCATAAGTTTTTGTTTATTTGTCAAAAAATAGGTCTCCAATATTTTCCGATCCATCCATAAAGTACGACACACTAATTTTAACCATTAGTAGCCCCCAAGTTGTCAAACACTGCTATGAAAATAAAAATTTTTTTTGTTCCTGTGTGACAAACCGACTGACAGCCATCCCCCTCCTAAATGTGTGACGTAATTTACATATTATACCCCTAATCTAACTTTTTTTTACATGAAACTGGCCGTAATTGAACCCTATCTCACCTGATGTTAAGTGCAGATGAGGCCAGAACTGACAGATTGTTATTATTTAATTCGATTTTAGGACCTCAGCCCATTTAAAAGAGAACCACTGTAAAAGAGCATTGATGGAGTCGAGCTAAGTGGAACAAGGACAAGACCGCCGCCATCACTCTTTAGATAGAAGATACTTCAATGTCAAGTTCAAGGGGTTGATATTTATGGAGCTGACGGAAGAAAAATGGGACACAACGGAAAATTGGCTATGTTTAGATCTCGAGTTGAGAATGCAGTCGGCTTTTATTAACCAAAACAGATCAGAATAATTATTTGTTTATGTATCACTAAAAAAATGACAGCATTACAGTAAAAACCAATGCGCTGTAAAATTTGAATTATACAAAAAACAAAAACACAAAGAGACATACAAAAATAAAACAAAGTAATTAGGGATTTTCGGGTGTTATCTTCGTCGCTACCCTAAAACGACGGAACACCACACCCTCCGGCCAGAAGTCGGAGCGCAAGAACATCTCTGCTGGTGCTTGGCAGGCACTTGGAGTCTTAATGAGCTGAAATTGTTAGCCCTTTGAGACTCGAGCGGGATGATGGACAGCTCTAGCTGGGCTCCCTGTAACCGGCGCTGTACCGCCTCGCGGACGTGCTCGAACACCTTCTCCGGCGTCGTCTTCTTGTCCAACCGAGACAGGTAGAATATATGAATCTAAGTTAGTTTCATAGACAGGTCCGCTCAAAAATAGCCCACAGAATTATCATAATTATACGTACGAGTATATTTATGTTTTGATAATGACGAGCCTCATCTGCCTACAGTCGAACATAGAACCTTCTCCTTTTTTCGAAGTCGGTTAAAAACAATAAACACTACAGTTTTGACGTAAGCAGATCTAATGGTTAACGGTAAAATAGTTACCACTTTCTTAGGTCTACTAAGGTCTACTAAGATCTACTAAGTTCTACTAAGAGGCAACGGTCATATACCTAGTTACGAGTACTGCCTTTTCGCAACGTAACGTTTGGCAACCTGTTTCATTTCGAAAACTCTAAAACTGTAAATTTTTCAGGATTTATTTCAGGGCCATCGTGTAGAACCCTTTAGGTTAGGTTAGGTTAGTTTTATAAAAATCCTGAAATATTTACATTTTCAGAAATATTAAACAGTTGCGAAATGAAACAGGTTGCCAAACGTTATTCGCCGAAACATTAGTAAACCACCTAGTTACTACTCTGTTTTTGGTAAAAACAGATTTCTGTTTTTTTACGTTTGTTTAATATACTATAAAAAATAAATGCATAGTTGCTGCCACTTGTGCTAGCCACTGTTAAACTTTACGCCCAAACAGCTAATAGGAGCTGGCGTGCGTGGGGGCTCTAACAGCGAATTTACGACCTACACTAACGGCCAGCAAATAAATTCAATTTGATTTAATTTCGACCTGCAGTTTTATTTGCGCCGTTTGGTTAAAACTCAGAACCGCATTTTAACTGCCTGTAGTGCAATTATATTTCTGTGAGAACACGTGTTTTTATTTAAAGTCAGTCTTTAAAGCAGGTCTCAATGCTGGCAAAGTCAACTTCTTTATTCTACTCGTCTCTGTCAGTCACTTGATGCCATGTGCGATGTGTCTCCAGAAGCCGTATAGCTTAAAGTTTCCGACGCTCGCAATCGCAATCAAATGACAGATTTCGCATACAAATGGCCAGCGTCAGAAACGTAAGGCAACACGGCCTCAGGTTGTGGTTTTTAACATCCTATTTTTAACTGTGCCCACTCGACAAGCTACTAATTTAGCATAATCATCATCATCATCATCCCAGCCTATATACGTCCCACTGCTGGGCACAAGCCTCCTCTTAGAATGAGAATGTAGGATACTTAAGAGCATATACCTGCTGAGCTGGCAACGTTGCATTTTTGATAGTTTTTCTAGGTTTTTCTCGATTATTCCATAAAAATTTAATGAACATTAAAAATTTGGTCTGATAGAACTGTTCTTAATATATAAGTTAATGGGTCTACTCCAATAATTGTTCGTGATAGATTTTTATATTCTTTAAAAACGAACAAATGTTTATTAACGGTTTAAAATTAGAATGGATGTAATAAAGTAACGTAAAATAAGCCTATTGGGGTGTCTGAAGTTTCCAGTTATTTAATTAGCACCTTGTACACGTCTCACTGAAGGGCTTTCTCACAGAATGAAAGGGCCTTATGCATAAAAGCCTCTTCCACCCAATTTATACTCCAAATCAATAGGAGCTTAAAATAATTTCTTTTTCTATTTACGTCTGAGTAAATCGACTTATCCGATAAACTTGGAAAGTCAGCTATAATTAAGATTTCTTTAACTTTCAAAGTATGTTAAGAACTTTGAAACCTACTTTGATAATATTACTTACAACACGCTTTTGACCTTTAATCTGACTCATAACTTTAACATTTTAAAATATAACATCAATTTTTGACTATTGCCGCGGTTGGCAACTCATCTATACTAAATAATCCGACTAATGTAGTATTAGAAAATAGTTATAAAGAAGTAGAAAGTAGAAAATAGTAAAGATAGTATGTTGTAAGTACATAATAGTGCATTCTGGTATGGCGCCGTTTCATGTTATGGCGCCGCACCGTGATCATGTGGCCAGCCTTTTATTATTTTTTGTTTCGTTTTCGCTCAGAGGAAAGTTTTCATAAAAAAAATGTTTGATGAACTCTATAAAAGATTCGCGCTGTCATCGTTCATCGACATTACCTCTCGTATTTAGTTTTCTAGATTTTTTTACCGTACATCGGCAAAACCTACTTGACACTGGCAAAATTGTCCTCCAATGAAAGGACAAAATAAAATATATAGAACCATGCTGTTTTCAAGATTTTTTTAAATGTCATCATATAGAATGCAGTAGGTTAGGTTAGTTTAATATCAACTCTGAAAAACTTACTATTTCAGTAATAAATTACTTTATGGCAAATGAAAATTCTAGAAAACGATACATTCGGGCATATGAAATTCGGGCAAACGATAGAGAACCTTTTTTTCACCAGTACCTGTGTTTTCTCTGTACTGCTTATTTGTACACTATAATTTTTAAACAACTCAGCACAATTGCCACTGACTGTGCAAACGCGGACAGTCCACTCCCCGCAGTAATAAGACCTTATAAAATTAATGCTAATCTGCCTCTGAAACATGCATTGCGTTATGATACCAACTGTACAGTGGAATGTACAGAATGCCAGCTTTTACAAGGAAACTAATAAATATAACAGTACAGCTGATATTTTACTAGCTTATTAAATGTGTCATGTAATATGTAGGTCACCTTATTTCAGTATTGTTTGTACACGGGTCTTGGGTGTTTAATATGTATTTTAGTTATGCATCTACCTATATAGTAAGTATGATTATTTGCTAGAAGATAGAACAAGCTTTGCTTAGTTTGGAGCTAGGTCAATTATGTCGCATGATATTTATAATTTATTATAACTTACTGTTTTTTTTTTGACGACCTGATGGACAAGTGGTTAGAGAACCTGACTACGAAGCCGGGGCAGATATTTGTATGAATAATACGAATGTTTGCTCTCGGGTCTTGGATGTTTAATATGTATTTAAGTATGTATTTATCTATATAAGTACGTTTATTCGTTGCCTAGTATCCATAGTACAAGCTTTGCTTAGTTTGGGACAGGTGACACCAATTGGTGTCAATTGTCCCATGAGTTTTATAATTTATATACGATTATTTGCGTACGAGTGTTAGTTAGTTTGTAACATACGTATTCGTTATAAAAAAAATTAACACCATGAACTAAAACACTCGTAGATAATGATGCAATCACTTCATTCAAACATATTAAGCCGGAGCGTTAGATAACGTTATCTAGCAGATAACGCAAATGGATTCTAATTACAAGCGGACTGACTTCTTACGACACCTTCACTTCCTTGGGGACATAAAATAAAAGAATCTGTGGGCTTATAATATCATCGAGGCATTAAAAGGGTAGAGCCTTTGGGGCTGATTTAGGGCTACTAGCTTTTCTTTGTTTTTTTTTTATCAAACTTGAAATTTTTTTTGCAAGCATCTAAGTAAATATGTTATACAGAGTAATCAATCCAAATGGACCAGTATAGGGAAGTCTGAAACCAAGCGAGATAGCGAAGTCGTGTTGATTTTAAATTTAATATAATCGCGTTCATTTTTTTAAAAAACGTCATACATGACCGTAAATCGAACCTGGTCGAATTTAAATTGCATGTTATATTTGTTATTTTTTTTTTATTCGACTGGATGGCAAACGAGCAAGTGGGTCTCCTGATGGTAAGAGATCACTACCGCCCATAAACATCTGCAACGCCAGGGGTATTGCAGATGCGTTGCCAACCTAGAGGCCTAAGATGGAATACCTCAGGTGCCAGTAATTTCACCGGCTGTCTTACTCTCCACGCCGAAACACAACAGTGCAAGCACTGCTGCTTCACGGCAGGATTAGCGAGCAAGATAGTGGTAGCAATCCGGGCGGACCCTGCACAAGGTCCTACCACCTGCAAACTTATGTCCTCTGAGTATATATCAGGGATGTTATGGAGCTCCGTGACCGTAAGGTGAAGCTCCAATGCTACATACTAAATGGTTAAAACCCCTTCCCCCCCCCGCCCTTCTTTTGAGCTATGCCGTAATCGGGTAAGAAGGAACATACCTCATTAGTGTTCCACCTGTGTCTCTGGGCCGCGAAGTGTTCAGCTCGAGGGAGGCTCTCCAAGTTTTCCGGCAGTTTGATCGGCTCGCCATCTGCGGAGAGACGAAACTTGGTTTGAGTACTGTACGAGTTCAAGGAATCGAGAACATGAGTTTTGATTGGTGTTTTTTCTTGGGTTGTTTGAAACAAACAGCACAATGTAAAGCCACGAAAGTATCTACGACTATTTGATAGTATTTTGTTCTTTAATTCCAGCCTATACAGGGTGATTCCGGGGTCATGAGCAAGAGTGAAAGGGGTAATGGGAAGATTCACACCGAGTCACTTTTACTATGGGACCAGCCACGAAATTGCAAAAAAAGTGCTGTTGCATGTCCCACCGCCGACGATGAGCGAGAAGCGAGTAGAGCGAGTAACTATAGAAACGAGTGGGCGAGCAGCGAGAAGCGAGTGTAGTTTTGTCGCTCGGCTGTAAGCGCGTGTTCGCGTGCGATGGGCGATTACTCGCTCCACTCGACTCGCTCGTGCGGGGCGGCCGCCAAGCTCACATCGCTGAGCGAGAATCTATAGCTCAGCGAGTTTTATAGCTCTTGTCGCTGCGACAAAAGATGTAAGAGCGAGTTCACGCCGACAGTGTGAACAGCCAGCGATCAACTATTAATATATGTGTCTCTTTTACTCACACAGGATCTTATATCTTTTGTTCGTTTCTTGAGCGAGAAAATAGTCGATAGCCAATCGTTTCCTCGCTGGCGGTGAGACAAGTGCCTATGAGACGCAAGCCGGGTTTGATTGAACCCACGATCTTCTGCTTGAGAGGCCATATATCAAATTGATAGGCCACTATGGGTTTTAGGGCATATGCTAGCTTGCTATGATTCTGGAACCCATGGAGTCGCATGGAATGGCGTTTGTTAATACGTCTGTTGCTTATACATATAATCAAATATAGGTATTATGATCTGCTAGTTGCGGCATTTTACATTTTTCTTGGCAATGACCACCTTTTTGAAAACGCTAGTATTATAAAAGAAACCTATAATAGAGCCCCTTGCGGTCTGTAACCCCCGCGACCAAAGAAAAGGTGTTATAAGTTTGATGCCAAAATGTGTCTGTATACATGTGGTGTTGTAGGTCTCGAACTGTAGTTCTGGACAGATTTCGATACGATTTTTTTAAACTATAAGCGAGTTTTCTTGCGACGGTTCTTAGCTATGTTTCATAAGATGTTAAACCATTTTTAGGGTTCCGGAGCAAAAATGGCAAAAACGGAACCCTTATAGTTTCGCCATGTCTGTCTGTCTGTCTGTCCGTCCGCGGCTTTGCTCAGGGACTATCAATGCTAGAAAGCAGTAATTTTGCACGGATATATATGTAAACTATGCCGACAAAATCTTAGGGTACCTCACATAGACGTAAAGTGGGGTGATTTTTTTTTCTCATCCAAACCTATAGTGTGGGGTATCGTTAGATAGGTCTTTTAAAACCATTAGGGGTTTGCTAAGACGATTTTTCGATTCAGTGATTTGTTTACGAAATATTTAACTTTAAAGTGCAAATTTTCATGAAAACCGAGCGTCCCCCCCTCTAAAATCTAAACCGGAGGGTGGAAAATTTTGAAAAAATTCAGGATGGTAGTAAATATACCAAACTTTCAAGGAAAACTATAAAGGCTAAGTTTGCTAGAGAATTATTAGTAGTAAACTAGCTTACCTAAATAGCAGCCTAAGGTATAAAATATACCTTAAACTTGGAAGATTCCGTATAAAATACGAAATCCTTAGAAAAACATTACTTATTTTTTTCGTATTGGCTACGGTACCCTATTTTGGGCGTGTCCGACACGCTCTTGGCCGGTTTTTGAATTTAAAGTTACGTTTTTTTTTAGAAAAATATGGCGCTGTCCATTGGAGGACAATTTTGCCAGTGTCTAGTAAGTTTTGCCGTTGTACGGTAAAAAATCTAGAAATCGAAATATGAGACGTAATGTTGGATGAACGATGACAGCGCGAAATCCATCAAAAAACTCTAAAGTTACGTTAGGTTATCATTTGTCGTGTCATGTTAATAATCAAGCACAGAGTAAGTACAGTCGCCATTAGCCTATTATGAGATAGCTCTCCACTATCAGCAAATAGCCACGTTTCCATTATAAAAAACTAAAAACCCTGAAAAGCTTCCCTCGCTTCTATATAAAAGCATACAAGCCAATAAAAAATCTTCACAGCAAGCAAACATTAAGACTAGGAGGTGAAAACTGGACGATTTTTGGCAACATTCGTCAAGAATGTCTCCCTCGACAACACAAACACAATTTACCACCCATACAGCGAAAATAGAACCTTACTGCCTGACGATAAGAAACCCCCAACTCCCTATAATATTGAAGCACTCGCAATGCTCCAACTTGTTGAAATTCCGTCGTCGTCCGCTCGACGCTGCAATTTTGAGCACCCCGTGAAATTGTACTTGACTTGTAACACCGTAGCATTGAGTGCATTCTCGCGTGGTTTTGTGTTAATAAACTGCAGTTGTGAAATAGTGAGAGGAGGAAATTCTGCTGCCCAGGCTTTTGCTCCAGCGGCCACTAATTCTGTGGGCAATCGTGGCCCAACGGATAAGACATTCCCAGCCTTTAAATCTAGTTAAAGTATTTCGAGTTTTTCGGTAATTTACGATGTGGTCAGTCTTTGGTGCCCATGTTTTTTGCTAACAGGGTTAAAAATTTAAATCCTGCTTGTGACTGTGACGTAGCAGAGATAAACGCAAGGAGTTTATTTAGTAACGGTTTGGATTATTTGCTGCGCGGAATATGCGATCTCTTACACGCTCAGAGGAAAGTCCATCATCCACCATCCACCACCACCATCCACCATCCACCGTCCACCATCTTGCTCGCTAATCCTACCGTGAAGCAGCAGTGCTTGCACTGTTGTGTTTCGGCGTGGAGAGTAAGACAGCCGGTGAAATTACTGGCACTTGAGGTATTCTATCTTAGGCCTCTAGGTTGGCAACGCATCTGCAATACCCCTGGTGTTGCAGATATTTATGGGCGGTGGTGATCTCTTACCATCAGGAGACCCACTTGCTCGTTTTCCATCCAGTCGAATAAAAAAAAAGTTTTTTACTATTAATTGAAGCATACCCTAGACACAGATAGGTAACCTATGGATATCTACAAAAAATAACGTTACTGAACAACGCTCAGTCTACCTCTGGAGCTAGAGACTTGAAAATAAGCAGCCATATTTCCTGATTTCATAGAAGGTGGATTTGACATTGTTTTTTTTTCAAAATCCCGATACGAAGCTAGCAATTTTTTTTTATGTATCATATTGTGTTATTCTTTCCTATCCTTAACAATGACGCATCTACAAATTCGAACAGATAAGTCGAATCCATACTAATATTATAAATTCGAAAGTGTGTGTGTTTGTATGTTTGTATGCTTGTCCATCTTTCACGTCGAAACGGAGCGACGAATCGACGTGATTTTTGGATATTTGATAGAGAAAGTTTATGGGCCATAGAGCCTGACAGGCTACTTTTTATCCCGGAAAAATACACAGTTCCCGAGGGAACAGCGCGCGATAAACGAATTCCACGCGGGCGGAGCCGCGGGCAAAAGCTATTATCATAATAATTTCATAATGTTACTAAAGATGTCGTTATGTCCGTAGAACATAAATTTTATCAAGATGAGCATTCGTTTTATCTGCACAGTCTGAAATCGCTACGATATATCGTTACATGTGTAGCAAGCTTAAAACTGTAGGTAGGTTATGTTAACTTCCACTTATACCTAGGTATGCCTACTCGCCATAATCAAAACCTTACAGCCAGTTATAGACTTAACATAATGGAATTAGATTGTTTATTTAATAACGTCATGTTGTATGTTACGACTCTTTCAAACTAAATACTATTTTTTACTTACCTACGATAATTTGTCCGTGATACTCCCGACCTCGTCGCAAATGTATAATGTATACATAACTAGCTAGATATTGCATGACTCGACAGTTTCATTATCTTCTGATATAACTTATGTTTTGAATTATCTGGTAGGTACGCTAAATAGCGTCATGTCTAAAATTTCAATTTAATTAAATCTTAAATTGCCGAACCGATTTTGACAAAAAAAATCCAATCGAAGTTATCAGTCAATGGATTTTTAGAAATTTAAAAATAATACTTGTTTTTTAAGCTGGATAAAAAGCAATTAAGCAATATCGATTAAGCATTTTATTATTTATTGCGAATTCTATCTATAAATAGAATTTAAAATGATAAACAATAACTCCGCTGGCTACAGTGACTAGTGTACAGTCACGTCTAAAAATATGTATACAAAAACAAGGTTGCATAAATATGTAGTCATACATTGTATCAAAAATATGTATCTATTACTGACACCAAAAAATTGTATTCATTAAACTTTTTCAGTATTATGTAATCACAAAATGCTTCAGAAAGTTGCATACTTAAATAAATTCCATTTAAATGTATCCACCTCGTAGGCAAAAATAAGTATACATGAATGGGTTCCATATACATATAACCACACCAATTTGGCAAATATTTGTATACGGGTAAGGCCGCGAATTTTGACCAATTTGTTCGTTTCAAATTTGGAACGCTGATAAAAAAAAACTGATAACACCTAGATGTTTAATTTTTTTTTTATTATATGACACAATATAAATTCTCAAGGTCGCAAATGACATAATTGATTTAAACCCTTTTAAAAAAAATAATAAAAATATATTACCGTCCAAAACGTAACGAAAATTGACTATTTTTTTTGACCACGAGTACTAAATACCTTATTATTTTCATGCTATTTAACTTCTCATGATCATGATTTTTGTTTAAACAAAATTTTATGATATAACGATAGTCCTACCGATTGCGGAATCATGATAATCAAATAATTTTCATGTTTTATATTTATTTCTTTTCACGTGCCAAAAAACCACGTTTTCGTTACGAATACTTAGGTGACGCTTAATTAAGCTACCTTTAACGCCAATTTCGGTAGAAATTTGTTTTTGTACACTGGCAACTAATACTCTAATAGGGCAACATCGATGAGATAAATAAATCTCATCAGTTTGTTGACAAACAGCCATCAAAAGTGACGCGGCGGTTTTTTTTCGAAAAAACGTCGAAAGTGCTTGTTCGATTTTAAGGGTAAGTAGTGATTATTTTTAACTGGTTGTTTTTTCATACGATAGGGTAATCTTTTCCATGTAAGTGGCATTTGTTATTATGTTCAAAATGTCGTTATTCGCCATGATAAACGATTTTTTGTATAAAATACGTTACACTTTCGTTACGATTACGTTACATTTTTACAAAATGCTACGTATTTTGTACATAACGTAACGAAAAAATGTGGTAAAGGGAAGTTCACACAGAAAAATTCTAACTTACACCAGTTTATTATTAGGTTTCCAATGACTGCACGCACAGTAAGTTAGTTAGATGGATATTTTGAAGTTAAATAAATTTTAATCTGTAGGTGCAGGGATCGGCACAAGAGAATTGTGGCGAGTTCTGTGTTCACGTCTTGCTACATGCATAGCGTATTTAAAGTGAGAGACAAACGGAGAGATTCACTTACCTACTTAGTTCATTTGTTACCTAAACTTAATAATTATAATAATTTATTTCCAAAAACATCTTTTTACATTGTCCACTTAACTAAGATACTACTTCCTAAATTGGTAAAACCTGTGATTTAGGGTTTTGGCCATTTCTTTGAGGTATTTAATAGCTTGTACAGTCGAAGTCACAAGCATGCTCACAACTAGGTGGTAGGACCTTGTGCAAGGTCCGCCCGGATTGCTACCACCATCTTCCTCGCTAATCCTGCCGTGAAGCAGCAGTGCTTGCACTGTTGTGTTTCGGCGTGGTGAGTAAGACAGCCGGTGAAATTACTGGCACGTGAGGTATCCCATCATAGGCCTCTAGGTTCGCAACGCGTCTGCAATACCCCTGGCGTTGCAGATTTTTATGGGCGGTGGTGATCTCTTACTCATTTGATCGTTTGCCATCCAGTCGAATAAAAAAAAAACCACATCCAAATTCGTTATGCTTATAAATGTACACCTTATTGTCAGTGTTAGAGAGGCATGTAAAGATACACTTTTGGAAAGATGTTCGTCAACTAGAGGGTACTGCTACTTCCACATTCTCATGTTTAGCTCTATAGATCTCATATAGGACAGATTTAAGATCAGTATCGTCAGAAAGTTCTAGTAAAAATAAAAACTTCACTATTATATGACATGTATTTTTTTTTCATACATACGTTATCTAATGGGAATTTTTACCAGTTTGATCTAGGCTTTATAAAAATTTGCGTTACGTTTTATGGTAACGTCGCGTATTTTTTTTTATGTTATTTCTATGTCACATTGGTTAAAATTCGCGGCCTTACCCATACGCCGTTTGATTCATAAATATGTAAACACGATTTGATATTTTGATTCGTTTTGAAGAATTACTGTTTTGTTAAGATTACATGTCTGTCTCTTTCGTAACCTGCATGCGGGCAGGGACATACATACTACGAATCCATACTCCATTAAAATAATATTATATACTGGTGACCCGTTCCGGCACAACACGGTTACGGTATACATAGACACCGTGAATCACACTATTTATTTGTGAAAACCGCATCAAAATCCGTTGCGTAGTTTGAAAGATCTAAGCGTACAGACAAAAAAAGCGACTTTGTTTTATACTATGGAGTGATGAATTGAAAGTAACTCTGTCTGTTCCGGTATCACGTCGAAACCGACTGGTTTCGACTGTCAAGGGGCTGAACATAGGGTACTTAGTTTTTATCTCCAAAAGCAACCCTTAAGGGGAGAAAATGGGGGATGAACTGACTGGAGTGAGCTGGATGAAATTTGGTATGGATATATTTAATTTTTTATACACCATCAAGATCACCAAATACTTGGAAACGTCCAGAGTGGTCATTAATATCGACTAAGCCAAAGCGATCAAGTTGTTCGGGTCATCCACTAACAATTAACAATATAATTAAAATAAAAACAAAAAAATGCTTAGTGCACCTTTCTGAGAATGACCCTAAACTGAAATACTCAATATTTACAAGTCAATTCAATCTAAGGACTGTCAAGTGCGTCATAGAATAATCGTGAGATAGACGTATGCAGTGACAAGTCCGCACTGTTTTCGTGAATTGTCAAATCAGGTAAATATACAACTTACGATTCTATGCCAGTCAGACAATAGTTATTTGTGCAACAAGAGAGCAAAGTTGTTTTTTGTTGCGAGTGTTGATTTTGAATCCCGAGTAAGCGAAGGATTCTATAATTGAATCACGAGCGTTAGCGAGTGATTCTAGGTTAGAATCCTGAGATCAGCAAGGGATTGAAATACACGAGATGCAAAAAAACTTTGGTCTCGTGTGACACATACAATTTTTCACCTCAGCAGCGAGAACATAATTTAAATGTAACATAAGAATAAAACCACATATACCTACCTGTTCACAAAACAAACATATTTTTTAAAAATAGAATCCGATTATTATCAAATATAATAATTACATTTAAAACCATAAAAAGAGTCCAGTAGCTACAATACAAATCGCATACTCATAACATGCAATCTTAACTTCTTGTACTAATGTCACACTTATTTTTTAATACTGCAAAAAGCCTCATCTCGGGGTAATTGAAAAGGTTGAACAGTTAAACCGTTAAATATGATTTTTATTAAGATTTCTATTACATAAACATAAATAGATTTTTTAAAAAATCATTCAATTTAACACATAATAATTATACTGAAGAGGCCGTATACGGAATTCTTTTATAAAAAAAAAACAAAAGAAGCGGCTTTCGTGCAACGAGGTTGCATACTTTATTAAAAGATCGGGAAAATTTACATTTTGGAAATATTTCGATATATTTTTAATACCAAAAATTTAATTTAAGTTTGTAATCGACAAATTTGATCCTATCTCTTGCTTTTTTCGAGTTGAAGTGAAATGACAGATCAAAGTAAAGTTCAAATATTTGGAATTCAGTGAGTACCTAGACCCAACACTGTACTCAGCATTTAAAAAAAATAATTAAAAAGTTACTTTGTCTCACGGAGTGAGCAAAATGCGATTTTGCTCACTGATTTCTCATAGCAAAACCTGCCTGTTTGAGGTGCTGAGGTGAAAAGTTTGTTGTTGCAGTCTGGATACATATTTATGAATCAAACGGCGTATACAAATATTTGCCAAATTGGTGTGGTTATATGTATATGGGACCCATTCATGTATACTTATTTTTGCCTACGAGGTGGATACATTTAAATGGAATTTATTTAAGTATGCAACTTTCTGAAGCATTTTGTGATTACATAATACTGAAACAGTTTAATGAATACAATTTTTTGGTGTCAGTAATAGATACATATTTATGATGAAAATGTGTGGCTACATATTTTTCAATTTTTTTTGTGTATACATACTTTTAGACGTGACTGTACACCACAAAGTTTTTGAACAAGGACTACAGTTGTTGACCCTTTCCTTGTCCAACAATATTAACTTTATTGGAAAATGTACGCAAACAGTAGCAACATATCAAAAAGATAGCCACGAGTGGTAAAAAAAAAAATTTTTTAGGGCGTCGGGGAACAAAAAACAATTTTTAAAAACAAGATTTTCAATTAATTTATTAACAAGTTATAAGCGCTTAATACACCTTAGACCTTGGTCACACAATTCCCATTCATTATTACAATCAACTTTGAGCTACGCGAGATTGGGTACAATCGATTCCGAAATATCAAAAATTATTGATACAACTTTTTACAATTAAAGTAGTTTGCTAATTTCATTCGAAATTCGAAACAGACGATCAGTTTTCTTATTGTTTCTCATATATATATTGGGTCATGGACAGGAACCAATAATGGAATATTTTTTCCGCTAACCCAATATTAAGAAACGGACGCTACTTTTTCTGAAAATAATAACACTTATGTACAGATAACTGATGATCATAACTGGTAAGTTCATGAATGGTGAGCTATAAGGCATTGAATCCTTGCTGTCCATTACTGGATACTACTGTGCTTAACATGTCCATGATTGGTGCCGTCACCCTATGAGTCTTCAGGAAAACGTGAGGAAAACGAAGAAAACCGACGTCATTAACATTCTATTTGTACTGAAGGTACTTGTTCATTAATACAAGTTTATACTTTTGTGTCTGGAGTTCATTCACAATCGCACATTATATTGTACCGTGATTGTACCTATTTATAGTAGATTATTCAATAAAAAATTGCTGTTGTCACTTTGCAATTAAGTAGATAGGCTGATAACATATTAAAATTATCGACACAAAATAACCTGAAAACAATTTTCGCAAGCGAATTTTTACTGCTTTTTCTTTAAAAAAATATACTGTTATGCATCCGGCATAATCTGTGAGTGTGAGTAGTTTTATTTAACTTTTGTGGCTGACGAAGACAAAAATATTTTTATTATCTGCTTACAGTTATAAATAACAAACTTGTAACGTAGCCTTAATATGTAATGTAGTAATATGTAATGTAGGGGTCTGACACAAAATTAGTGTAGGTATTACTTGATTTGAAAGTACAGTCAGTGCCAAAAATAAGTGATCATTTTTAAAACATGCCGCTATAACATAACCAGGTGCCAACTGCGATACGACATTGTTAAACATGTGATATAGCGACAAAGTACAAAAATGACCATTGATTTTTTAATCTCAATGGATTGTTAGATATTTTAATTGTGATAGTTTTGATTTAAAAGTCATCACAACTAGTATGAAATTCAAAGCATAATATCACTATCACTATTGCGTATTTACATCTATTATAAAATATATTATATTATTTATTCTTGTATTACTTTAGCTACAGTTATTACAATCGTCAGTGTGACTAGCAAACAATAGTACAATAATAATCAAAACTACATTAAAACTGGTTGGAAAAATAATTATTATTTCGTCAAATGTTTGTAAAAAGTGGAATATGTATGTTAATAATAAAAATAGACAACACATACATACAAAAATATACTTATATGACGAGACTTAACAGGTATGGAGACCAAGTTGAGAGCGAAATTATATCTCTTTTAAAAGCATACTATGAAAATAACAGATTTCAATATTATGGCGTAGAGATTAAATCAGGTTAACTGTCACAAATTCTTAACGTAAAATGCTTGAAAATGGCGACAATTTTGTACACAGTTTTAATTATGCTTCTGTTAATTACCTATAATTGGTACATATAATATTATTATAGCTTTAGAAGTGAAAAATTCAAGAAAGTCCCTTCTTGCATGGACACAGTTACATAAAACTAATGTAAGTAAAATAGTCATTTTTTCTTATTTAGGGCACGATACAATACAACCACATACAAAAGAAGTTTTATTTTGGGACTAGGTCAATTAATGTAAATTGTCTCACGGATAAGTTAATTTAACATGTATTTTAATTTAACTCTGTCATAAATATATCATAGTGAGGTTTTCTAGATAATTCACGACACGAAATATCTCTGGCAAGTTTCAGTATCGTGAGGTCCGTTTGAGGTTACGGTCTTGCCTGCGATTGGCTCATTTAGCTATTCAACCAATCACAAACGTGATGTAAATGTCAAAGAACTAGCCTATTTGAAATATCCTTATTTTTCACAACCTGACTCTCTTACTTCTTCTTCTTCTCATCAACCTTAGCCGGCATGAACACGGCAATGCACTTCTGCAAAATCTCGGTGAATATCAGCGTACCGATAAACACAAGCAGCGTGCCTACCCAATGTCCAACAGTGAAGGGGTTCTTAAAATACACTATAGAGAACAGTAGTGATACAAACTTACGAAGCGTCACAGTCAAAGTGACCGTTAGTGATGTACACTCGGTCGTCAGCACATACACGGCACTGATACAGAGTCCTTGTGTCACTACGTACAGAACCAAATAGATAACCTGCCGCGGCAGCGTTACCCCAAGAACATCTACTAATGGCGTCTCAGTAGCCAACTTTATATGTCCAATCAAATTGGGAGCTGTAGGCAACCAGAATACCAAAGGAAGTAAATGAGTGTAATAAAGAGCTTCCCACGGATGCTTCCCAAATTTGGAGTACAGTGACTCTTGGAATATACCCATTCTTGCGGATACGAAGAGCGCGAAGGTTAGGATTCCGATGCCAAGGCACCACCATAACCAATCAACGAACTTCAACCTTTCTTCCTCGGTTGCATCTTCGTGAGTTTCTCTAGGAGCCTTTACTTCTCCACTGGATTGTATCGTGCATATCGCAATGCCAGCCGATATCATGAACACAGCCAAGTATTTGAGGCCAGGGTATTGTTTCTTCAGTATCCACACTCCCATAGCCATGTTCGCCATCAGAGAACCAGCTCTGAAGATCATGTGCAAAGGCATGGAAATGTTGAAGTCAAATGCATAGTTGTTGGCTACACTACTTGTCCAGAAAAAACCTACTAAGAGTAGGTATTGTTTGAATGGAATGTTTCGCTTTGCTGTACCGAATTTGCCAACGGTACAAAATCCTACTAATGCAATGAATAGGAACTGTAGGAATGTCACTAAGTTTCCCGCTCCAGGGTCCTCCTTTACAACCAGTTCGAGGAATACTACGTTGGAACAGCATCCAACGAAGACCATAGTGATACCCAAAGCTGCCTTGATATTCATCTTGATATCTGAAAAAAGTTAGGAAAATAATGAATTCGTACATTATACCTACTACTAAAAAGAAAATAGGCCACACGAGTTTTAAAATGAGAAGACCAATAAATTTAAATATATTTCTTTATAACATTCCTTGTCTAAATATACACAGTACCTTACCTACACAATACTTTTAATTTAAAAAAAAAAACAGTTTTTTTTTATCAAAAACGCAAATATATTTTTGATTTCTTTTTACCGATGAAACTCAAGTGGCCCTTATTTTCTTTTGACTAGTATAATATTAATGAATAAAAAAATAAAAAAACACAAAAAGCTATTCCGATACCGGGAATCGAACCCGAGCCTCCTGGGTGAGAGCCAGGTATCCTAGCCACTAGACCATATCGGATATTATACAACAGTACAAAATTTTGTATCAGATACAACATAGCAAATAACCTACCTAAACAATAGGTCAATCGATAATTTTGTAATATAAATTCACTCATTTCATAAAAAAAGAACTGTAGCGAATATAAATCAAAATGCGACTTCCGAAACTAAAAACATTCATTACTCACTTCACGCACACATTCAAGAACAGAAACGTCGGAACAAAGTAACAAGGTTAGAAATGTATATCTGAGTAAATACACCGCTTGTATTGATTAAAATAGTGTTGGTGCTAATATTAAAGTAATACTTACATAGCGAGTCCAATTTAACTTCAATAAACACTGATTTCACGTTTAAATTGTCATTATTGACAGTCAACACGTTTGACACCGTTGGCGACTGTTGCACTAGTGTGTGTGATAACAGAATCGCTCGGTCGGTGTAGTTGTGACCGTGGCCTCGAATCCAATACGCATGCGCTATGCACTCGGTCGGTAAAGCTGTCGCGCGGTTTGTTTACACATCTCAAACAAAGATGGCACTGTTCATAACAATAGCTACTTATTTTGATATTTAATTTTGAACTGGCAAAATACTTATAAGTTACCAAAGTCGACTAAGTACGATGAACAATTATTATTCAAATATTAAGTACTTACTAAAATAAAAAAGGAAACAAAATAAATAAATATACCAACTATAAAAAGAAAACACCATCTAATATAGGCCCTCCTGCGGCATAGATCCCAACACACTGGCGGCATACCTCTCTGTATGTACAGTCAGAGAAATTTTAAGTACTTACTTAAAATATTTTTTTGTTTACGTTAAATTCGTTTAGGTAACTGAGTAGGTGTCGTACAAATAAATCAAATAAAGAATATTTTTTATTATTTGCAACTCTTTGCACATACCTAAACTTACATATGAATTCCATTAAGAATAAACAAAGGTAAATAAAGTAATAA
The DNA here is from genome assembly GCF_025370935.1 of Choristoneura fumiferana. NCBI lineage: Eukaryota > Metazoa > Arthropoda > Insecta > Lepidoptera > Tortricidae > Choristoneura > Choristoneura fumiferana. The sequence goes on along the minus strand of NC_133488.1, from coordinate 2,964,219 downwards.
AATATTTAATGAAAATAAAATAAGACAGCAAATGCTTTGAAAACTAAAAATAGTAATTGTTGGCAGGATTACAATAAGTACCACAAAGGTACCAAAGTACTAGGTTAGTAGCTAATAAATGCAAGAAAACTACAATGAGAGTTACCTACCTCATCATCCCAGCCTATATACGTCCCACTGCTGGGCACAGGCCTCCTCTCAGAACAAGAGGGCTTGGGCCATAGTTCCCACGCGGGCCCAGTGCGGATTGGGAACTTCACACGCACCATTGAATTGCTTCGCAGGTTTGTGCAGGTTTCCTCACGATGTACCTACCTACCTACTCGTAGCCTAACCTAAAAGACAATCAACCTGAATAAACAGTACCGAAACACAAAACAATTCAAATAAACGACGGTAATAAAAATACAATACCTAAAGGATAACACATAATCCAGACAAATCACATATAACTTCTAACAAACTTAACCGACACAGTGGGCAAATTTGGAACTAGAGCCGCTTCATACTATTTATGACAAAATGTGTGTACAGTAGCGCCGACATAGAATGTCAATGATAAGTTGGTCGTGGTCAGACCCATGTTTAAGGGAAAGACCGATTTTGGCGGGCTCAGGGCCAATATGATATTATACTTGTTATTGCCATAAAATCGGATATGAATCATACTTTACTGCTGTTTTCGTGCGATGTTTTAATGACACGTTATTAGGCATGTATTCATATTTTGTGATTATTCTCCCGTAAAGCTGCCTGTCCACTGGAGCCGCGAGGCAGCGGAACGGAGCGAAAATAATGCATAGCGTAGTTTTTTTTTTGTCTTCCTGTTTTTCCATTCACGGAGCTTCGCTTCTTCGCTCGCGCTCGTTTCTCCGTCCCGCTTCCTTCCCGCTTTCTTCGCTCCGCTTCCCGATTTGGGATGATGGTTACCAACTCCCTGTCCACTAAAGAGGAGCGGCGATTTTATGATTTGGTGTAATTTTATCTCGCTCATAATCACGTGTCGCTCAAGTGGTTTGAACTACACATTATGCTATGCATGGCCACTCAAGCAGAGGATAGTGGGTTCAAACCCTGGCTTGCACCTCTGACTTTTACAAAATTCATATGGGAAATTTACATTTAAAATTTACAGGCAGTGAAGGAAAACATTGCGAGGAAACCTGCATAACCTATTTAGCAATTCAATGTTGTGTGTGAAGTTTGCAATCCGCACTGGGCCCGCGTGGTAACTACGGCCCAAGCCCTGAACTCCTGAGAGGAGGCCTGTGCCCAGCAGTGGGACGTATATAGGCTGAGATAACAGTGATGATGGATCATGAATGCGATCCCCAAATATTCACAGAAACACCCATTTCAAAATCGATCCCTCACAATCCCCAATCAGCTTCAATGTAAATAAGAACCAAACTTCCCTGCACCTTACAGCCAGTTACATCCTAGCTAATTCAATTATTCTGGCTGAGTGCGTCCGACTAACGATCTTATTGCACTAGGGGACTATTATTAAATTCTACTACGTGTGATGAAACTCGTTTTGTCTTCTTGTCGTTAGACAATGTGTTTAATGTACTGTGAAATTGGGTTCATTTTTGAACGAAAGATCTTCGAAACGTTTAATACTTTATTTAGTTTAAATTATATTAAGTGCATCATTTCGTGATATAATTAAGAGTAAGTATAAATTTAGTATTATACTCGTTGAAGAGCATAGTTGTCTGTTTTAAATACTTGGCTGTTTCTATGACTTCGTCTGGGGAACAATACAATTTTCCGGGATAAAAAAAAACCTATATCCTTTCGAGAGTCTCGAACTATCTTCATATCAAATTTCATTTTAATCGGTTCAGCGGTTTAAGCGTGAACAGGATAGACAGACTTAATTTCGCTTTTTATTATCTTACACTATAGTATTAGCAGGTATGGATTTTGAATTTGAGTATAAAGTATTTGAGGATTTTATGCAGATACTTATACAAAAAATACAATTACTGTTTCTACTGCCAGGACTGTACTATTATTGTTATTAATACTATTTTTTTTAAGTAGCCTGTATAGTGTCCCACTGCTGGGCAAAAGCCTCCCCTCTTGACCTCCACAACTCTCGTTCTGACGCAATGTCAGGCCAGTCCTTTGCGTACGTGTCCAGATCGTCCCGCCATCTCCTTCTCGGTCTGCCTCGATGTCGCTGGCCGTTCTCCGGCACCCACCAAGTAACTGTGCGAGCCCACCTTTGTGGGTGCATGCGACAGACGTGTCCAGCCCAGTCCCATTTTAGCTTAGCAGTCTTTTTCCCAACGTCGGTTATGCGTGTTTTTGAGCGCAACGTGGTGTTCCGGATTCTGTCCATCCGTTTCACACCTAATATGCTACGCTCTATCGCTCTTTGGCAAACCTGAAGTTTGGACTTTTGATTCTCAGTCAGGGACCATGTTTGTGCACCGTAGGTTAGGACGGGCAGGATACACATGTCGACGAGTTTTCGCTTAAGTGTTATTGGAAGGTTTCCCTTCATAAGCTGTTTCATGGACCAGTAGCTCTTCCAGGTGTTTTCGACTCGTCTTTCGACTATCATCGATTTGTTATCGATTAATACTATAATTATTCATAAAATTATACATGCACCACGATTGCTGTCATTGCTGTGCCCTTACAGGGTTCACGTTTGACTCTGTATTGACTTAATCTTAAGAACTATGTACCTACAACGTGAAATGCAATAAAATTTGAATTGAATTGAATTTAAAAAAAATTGTTTCAATAAAACTACAGTTTGATTAATTCGAGTTAACACTTGACAGATGGGCGTGCCTTCAGTCAATTTTCAACTTTGACGTCATACAAATAAAGCCAGTTTTAGTATACCGCCACCCACGTTTACAGATTATGTAAAAACTATTTTATTTGTATGACCTCAAAGTTGAAAATTTACTGAAGGCACGCCCATCTGTCAAGTGTTAACTCCAAGTAATCGTACCGTACTCTATTTCTGACTATTCCTAATTATTCTATTGTTATGTATTACCAATATACCGGGTGTGGCCTGTAATACGAGCAAAAAATTAAAACGTAGATCGTCCTCGTCAAACTGAACAAGATTAGTTCAGGGACTTTTAAAAATAATGGAGTCTTTGAATTTTCCTTTTTTCATACAAATTAAATACTGCTATCAATATACGCCATCCTAGAAGTCCTAGAACACAACTGACGTCGCCTGTCATGCTACAAACATCAATCATTTTGCTTTACATTGCTTCTTCGAATAAACTTAAGTGTATTAAAAAAATTAAAACTAATTATTTAAAAAAATTTAATGTTGTTCAGTTTGACGAGTATGATCTATGTTTTAATTATTTGCTGATATTACAGGCCACACCCGGTATAGAAAACTCAAATGTCAATTTTAAACATACTTACCTACATATATGTAGTATATAGAGGTTATAGAGAGAAAAACTGTACGATGTTCGCAAAAAAACGAGTAAAATGCAGTTCCAATCAGGGCTATCGTTTTATGTCTCACTAGATGGCGCATTGTTGCGTGAGGTTTTTAAGTATGGCTTTAAAAGTCTGTTATTACGGGCGTGAAAACAAAGTTTAGATTAGAATCATATTTAATACACCTTGAAACCTTACCATAAAAATATCGAGCATGCCACAGTGTTGCATAGTCCCCGTTTTGTTCGGAAAAAAGGGAGGACAAAGGTTTCCGAAAGACAAAACTGTCTCAAAACACAGACATTCATTGCCCCGCAACGCATATTTACCATAATTAATTTCAGATATTGCAAAATATTCACAAAATTATTCTAATTATAAATATGTAGCTCACCCAAAAACTATGAGGTTTGACATTTCGGAGACCTCACGCTACACTAGCGCCTCTAGTGGCGAATTCATACGCGATAGCCCTCATTGTCAATTCATTTCATTACAAAATCGCATCTTGTTCCATGTTCATTCCGAATTTAAATTCAAATTTCCGAACTGAAACGTCACAGCAAATACGAGCAGTCAAAAGCCAGCCGAGCCGCGAGTACGAGTGCTTCCCCTTCATTAACTCCATCTCTGTAACGATTTCCTCGTACTACAAAGAAAGAAAATAATAATGGAAAAACGCTTTCCCTTTTTCCGCCGATGAAAAGGAAAGAAAATATTTGGACACTTCGACAGGGCATTGACGAAATATCAGACGAAATCAATCCATTATCAACTTTGTTACTGTCACGCAAGATTCATTTGGAGCTGGGATTATTTTAGTTTATTTATGATGTAAGTCAGATTTAATAATAATGCACCCTGGATTAGCTTGATTTATGGCTGTATTCGAATGTATCAAAAGCGCGTTGACGTAAAAGAGCCTTCTTTTGAATTTAGAACTAAGCAACTTTTTGGTGGAGCGTTTACGAAGCATGATTGATGTAGCGGTTGTGCGTTTACGAAGTTAGGGAGGTGTGACCCAGTTCGAAGTTTTGGAGATCTTGTAGGCGTAATTATGAAAACATGACAGCATTTCAACCTTAATTTTGAAGTTTAGCTCATACAAAACACGATATTAAAAGTGTTCAACAAGAAGAGCTGTCTTAATTGAATACAGACTTTCGTTTCTATACATCTAACTAGACTTTACCCGCGTCTTCGCTCGCGTAAATCGTAACATATGGGAGTCAAATTGAAATTTGGAGATTTTACTAAACCATGTGAACTCCCAAAAATTACAAAGTGGTTTTCATTTACGTTTTATCACGAACACCCGTATAGAATTTCATGTCTTTAGCCTAAGTTGGGATTCCGTGTGTTATTCCTGAGATCCCTATCTGTACATCCAATCCAACCGTCCAGCCGTTTTTAGCGTCAGGATGCAGGTAGCTACAAACACACACTCGCAAACACGCACGCACACACGTAATCGAAAACTTTCACATGATATGATTATGATAATAGATAGATATTCTGAGCGGCAAAAAATCTGGCCCTCAAATAGGTTTATGCAGTCATAAGTAATTTTGTATGTAGAGTTGGCTAAATTTTGTGTCGCTAAGTATACATTACATATACGTTATAACCCTGTTTAATGGCAATACCTAGCTATGACGTCACTTATTATTTCCCAACACAACCAACTTAACTCAACTAAACATCTAATTTTACAATTAATTTAAAATTAATCTGATTTTTAACACTAATAAGATAAAGTGTTTTAAAATTATTGTTTTATGGTATCAACTACACCTTCCATTGCTGGTGTCTAATAGAAGATAATGGCAGGTCAAGACCCATTATAAAGATGTCTTGACACCGTTGCATAAATTTGTAACCCAAACTCAACTCTCTTGAGTCATATTTCTTGATTAAAACTCTAATAAGAACGGATAAATATCATCAGATCCGAGTCAAAATAACTTTAGTATTAGTTAGAGTTTACACGTAAATGTTATTGTCAGAAAGTATTGTTTTCTATGAACTATCCTACTGAATAATACTTACCTAGTGAGTGATGGAGTTGTTTTGTGCGAATGAGTAAGCTGGTTCTATCATAAGAGGAATAGAAAGCGATAGAGCTATTATTAATTATAGCTACGTATAGACGTAATACCTAGTTGCTACTATTTTGTTGCGCTTTTAATTTACCTGTGACATCTCTCTCCACATGTTTAGTTTAGTCTAGCTTTATAATTATTCTGTTGTATTCTTGGTTGCCCTGAAAACCTGGCATTTGCTGCATCCATTTTGGTGTTTTGTTAACTACTGTTATATTTAGATTAAGATTTCATGTACAAACTTTTTTAACACAAAATAAATCAATTCTATTCTAATTGTCTCATCATCATAATCATTATTATTAGCCGTAAGAGGTCCTCTGTTGAACACAGGTCTCCCCCATAGACCTCCACCTCCGTTGCTTCGGTTGGAAGCGGCCTGCTACCACCGTGAACCCGTGGCTTTAACCAAGTCGTCCGTCCATCTCGTTGGTGGACGTCCTACGCTGCGCTTGCCAACCCGCTTTACCGAGTTAAAGTTTCTTAAGAGAAGTTTCCCTGCCGGCCGCGCGGGCGCGTTATTTATTCGTTTGGGATATTGCTGTCTTTATCGCTTGTGACATAAGCGCTCGCAGCCGTCCCCCCATGCCTTCCGCAACGACGTCCGTAATTTATATCGAGATAGCTATAGGCTTTTCAAGATTTGGGCGGTTGAATTTAGGGTTTCGTTGTCCTCATATTATACGAAAAGTATAGCACAGATTTCAATGATATTTTACAATCAAGATATTTATAATATTTTCTATACCTGTGGTTTTTTCGATTTTTCGTCTGTAATTCTCGTGCAAAGTTGACATATTTTTTTTTGGCGACTTTTGAGCTCCTGTGATTCTGATATTACACATTTATATGAAAATCTGAAAAACCACAGGCATAGATAATTACGTCTAGTCCATACTTACAAAATTTCATCTATTTCTGTTGCCCAGTTTTCAAATGAGACCGGGACTACGTTTGTATGGAGAATGGCACGAAGAGACTTCTCTTAATTTGCGAAACTTTAAGTGCACTCAATCATAATTTGATTGCTTAGTAGCGACATCTCTTGTCTGGGTGAGCGGTTGGTTCCGAAAGAGTGTGACGTCTCTCGATGAGAGCGGAACATAGATGTCGCTAGTGCTGCTGCATAAGTAGCGTAGTAGAAATAAGCAACCTGAGATATGTATGCATAGGAAAAATTCGTGTTTAGATTCCTGTCCAGCGGTGGTGTAGGGATTATAGCACGCAGCACGGATTGCTGAGGACCTGGGTTCGATTCCCAGCGCTGGTCTCTTTTTCTGGTTTTTCTGTGCATCCATGTCTCAGTTTGTATTTTCGATATGGTTTCACGGGATACCCGTAAAAGCAACAAAATTTGGAGTTGAAATAAAAAATACAAAAATACTCCAAAAAAACCATTATATTAATAGTAGATAAATTAATAGGTACCATGTAAAATTTGACGCTATGACTGTATAGTTAAACCCTCAACTGGTACTTTATATGCGCTGCAGCGTGATATGTAAATACTAACAAATTAGTTTCTAACAGATTTCACATATTGCATTAATGTTACTTATTTCTAAAATAGTCACGTAGCGACATTGTCACGTTTGTCGCCAATTACAATATTTAGTCTAACGATCTCGTTAAATGCATCCTGACCAATTGTTCACGTCATCATTACCATCATCATCCCAGCCTATATACGTCCCACTGCTGGGCACAGGCCTCCTCTCAGACCGAGAGGGCTTGGGCCGTAGTTCCCACGCGAGCCCAGTGCGGATTGGAAACATAACACACACGATTGCACTTCTTCGCGAGGTTCCCTCATGTTGTTTTCCTTGACCGTAAAGCTCGTGGTAAATTTCAAATGTAATTTCGCACATGAATTTGTAAAAACTCAAACGTGCGAGCCGGGTTTGAACCCACGATCCTCTGCTTGAGAGGCGATAGGTCAAACCAGTAGGCCACCACGGCTCTCTGTTGTTCACGTACACTTGGTTAGTAATAAGGATGTTTAAATTATAATTTAAATCAATTCTACCAATATCACACACGCAGTCTCTAGCTAATTTTTCTAGTTACACTTTTAAATATTGTGTTTGTCGTCGGGCTCTGCTCTGTAAAATCGAATATTGTTAGTTAACTCCTCTGGTAATTTGTTGGGCTTACACGATACAGGCTCGACCTAGTGTGTGAACCACAGTTAAACTTTAGTTCATAAGTAGCATGGCGATTAATATTGTATTGTATACCTATCTCTATGACTGTGTAATCTATTTTGGTAAATAAATCATTATCTTATCTTATCTTATCTTATCTTATCTTATCTTATCTTATCTTATCTTATCTTATCTTATCTTATCTTATCTTATCTTATCTTATCTTATCTTATCTTATCTTATCTTATCTTATCTTATCTTATCTTATCTTATCTTATCTTATTATAATCCGTGGGGGCCAAGTGGTTGGACATATGGCATCTCCAGCAGCTAATCGCAAATTAGTCAATTATCTGTGAGTCAGTCAATCAAGCAATTACATGACAGATTTTGAACATGAAACTACCGTGAGACTCACTCATATTAAATGATATTATAACGGATAACACACGTCTAAAATGCGGGTAGTTGTGCGCCGGTGTTAGTTTCGTCGGACAGTCGTGCGAGCAGAGCGGTGGCGCGTAGTGTGCGTGTTGCGGCAGCCGCCGGTTCGCGTGCTCCTGAGAGGAAGAGCTACGAAATAGCCCGAAACCAGTCGAGCTAAACTCGGCTTAAGACGTGAGTTATCCGTTATATGTAATTTAATATACATGACAGATTATCATCTTTAGTTTGCATCTGCAACAGTTAAATTATAATAACTAGGTACAACTACACACTTTACTTAGAGACATCTAGTCTCTACCGGTTAATATGTAAGTTATTAATTAAAGAACTGAAAACCTGGAACAATTTTTTTTTATTCGACTGGATGGCAAACGAGCAAGTGGGTCTCCTGATGGCAAGAGATCACCACCGCCCATAAACATCTGCAACACCAGGGTTTTTTTTTATTGTACCATTTTGTCGGCATAGTTTACATATATATCCGTGCAAAATTACAGCTTTCTAGCATTGATAGTCCCTGAGCAAAGCCGCGGACGGACGGACAGACAGACAGACAGACATGGCGAAACTATAAGGGTTCCGTTTTTGCCATTTTGGCTGGATGTGGGGTGTCTGAGGTTTCCAGTTATTTAATTTACGCTCAGAGGGCTATGGAGAGGGCTATGCTCGGGGTTTCTCTGCGGGATAGAATTAGAAATGAGGATATCCGCAGTAGAACTAAGGTTACCGACATAGCCCGAAGAATTGCGAAACTAAAGTGGCAGTGGGCGGGGCACATTGCTCGCAGGACGGATGGCCGATGGGGCCAGAAGGTTCTCGAATGGCGTCCGCGGACCGGGAGACGAGCTGTCGGTAGGCCTCCAACAAGATGGAGCGACGACTTGGTTAAGATCGCGGGATCGCGGTGGATGCGGAAAGCACAAGACCGGTCTGAATGGAGAGCCTTGGGGGAGGCCTATGTCCAGCAGTGGACGTCTTTCGGCTGACATGATGATGATGAATTTACGCTTCGTATGCGCAGTTGAAAACAACAACCTGGTTTAGCATCATTTACAGGTATTAGCGACCATACCGCCCCTAGCCCATACCTTGCGCCCACCTCAGACCGTTCAAGCAATGCAATAACGTGCATTCCTAAATTCACACAATTGCTCTGCGACAATAGGCGGCGTTCACACTGAATCGGCCGCATACGCCGAATTGTACGAATATAACTGCGAGTGTGTTAACGCCTTAATGGTTTACGTGTGGTGATTGTGGCGAAGCGAGACTGCCCTGTTGTTGGAGAATTTGGTACTTGTTAACGCACGGTAACGCTTTGCGGAGTCGCACCAAAGCTTTAATTTAGGAGTTATTTCCACAAAATAGTATACCAATTTTTATTTTCTTGACGATATCTTTCTTTTCTCAGATTTCAATGCAATTTGGTGAATTGGTAAGGTTTCTTATTCTGACTATGGTAAGCCCAATTCCACACTATGTCTTACAAAGTTTTCCATTGAGTTACACAAAATGTATGTAAATTTCGTAACTAAACTGAAAATTTAGTATAAAATGAGGAACTCAAAATGAAAAAAAAAAGACAGCAAAATAAAAATTGACCCATCTTTAGGATATTATTTAGCGAGTTCCTGCTCCTGCTGCTGAGCAACTGGCTTCTCCCATTTTCTCCATTCATCGTAGTTTCAAGCGGTGTCCAGCAAATTGTTAAAAAACGCGTCTAGCCGTCATGCCTCTACCACACCATCGCCATCCATCTTTTGGTCCCCGGTTTGGCCTGTTTGGATCCATGCGGCTAATGTATTCTGCCCAGTCCCACTTCAGTGATTCCATAATGCAGGGTATATTTTTAAGTGGATTTCGTGTAGTAAAACATTCTATTCGTTGATACAGATTTAAGGTATATTTTTCCTCAAGTTTTCAAAAATGAGTACATTTTGCATTTGAAATGCCCAATCTCGATAATTAATGGTACCTTTTAGCTTTTCCATAGTAACCGTCGAGTTTGAATGCTCACCCATATTTCGCCAAATAAACAATATTCACACACTATATTACGTGAATTACGTAGCTATACACCTTAGCAAGCCCATAACCTATTAGAAGGTCAGGAAACTACGAATAATATAATGTAAATAAGTTTATTAAAAGCAAATTCCAAAACATGACAAAGCTCCGAGAAAACCTCATAGGAGACAGTGACAGGGCTGTTCATTATACAAAAATACGACAGCCCATAGACTGTACTGATGGCCAGCGTTAGGTACGTTCAATATATTCGTTGATACAGATTTAAGGTATATTTTTCCTTTGGTCATTAAATTAGGCATTATTTTATTTAAGTTCGTATATCAATCAACTACTCGCGCAATTTTTTACCCTGCTACTTGATTTAGTTTTTACTTTCTTGGTAGCAGAGTCGTTGGTTACAGTTTTAAATTCATCAAAATGTCCTAATTTGCAAAATATTAATATCTCTTTCTCTGACCGCTTTAAGGCAACGCTGTCACATTTTTTTCTGACAGACAAATAAATTAATCAATATGCCACGAGTGAATAGATCGTTTTCTTTTACCAATCACAAAGTCAGGCAAGTACTTTTGAATTTAAAATTATATTTGTATATTTTCGTTTATACTCTTTTTTTTGCAAAGGCAACGCTATGTTAAGAGGAAATTGCGGGTGTCAAACGAACGGCGTGCTAAGATCCGTGTCACAATTTCTCGCGCAAAAATATTCGTATCTTAAAATGACACGTACCACAGACACAGTAATAAATGTATAAAATGTGTGTATAAAATTTTGTTAAAAATTTCATTTTTAATACAAACTTTTTTTGCTGACTGTACTTTTTTACTGTATTTATATTATCATCTAAACTACATTTCCGTACCAAATTTCAAATAGATGCCACTAACCATTGAGGAGTTCTCTTCTGCGGAGACGATTCTAGCTGGAGAACTAGGATGTCACTACCAGATTATTGTAATGTCAGCAGATTTACATATTTATGTCACAAGTCAATCTGACCACTGGAAGTGGGGTAAATTTAACTTGCAAGATTTGTCCCGTTCATACATACACATACTTGCAAGTTAAATATTATGTAAAACATCGTAATAAATATTTTTCATCACACTTGCTCGTAACCAGTATCATATTATGCAGAATAATTCAATTAACTAGAAGTAACATGCAGGCTAATTTACTTTCAATTAATTGCTAAATTGAATTCTTACATGCCTTGAAACCAATATATACATCGACGAGTGAGTTGACAAATCTATAGCAGAACCATGTTTTGATAGCTCATCATAAAAAGTACATTAACTGACTACTGTCACTACCCTAATGACAATGACCGTGCCTCAGCAATCTCTCAGAGCTTGCGCAGGCCAGCCTTAAAGCCCCCTGTATGATAATTGTCCACGATTTGATTTTCAAACATCCCACTCGGTTGGGTGTTCAAATTAATAGTGTTGATTATCCAACGTGTTCACGCGATGCCAAAGGCAGTTGACTGGTGTGTTAATACGCATTACGTCCGCCATTAGAATTGTGAGGCGCAAGATAACGCCTAATGTAAGCTTATGTTTACTTTGACTGCCTTTACGAGATACAGGCAAAAGGAAATGGATGCAATTAAAAAATAATATATTAAATACCATTACTGTAGCATGGTGCGGGTGACAGCTGTCAATATCACAAGACTAGAGAGTCAAAGTGTCGAAACTTGAGTCGATAAAGTTAATAATATAAAATCTTAATCATAATTAATGTCATCATTAATCCGATTATTACGCTAATTTTGATGAGAATATTAGTGTTCTAGGTTGGAATATTATTTGCCACTTAAGTAAGGCTAAACGGAGTTTGCAAGAATATTCGTTACTTACCAATTAATAAGTACCGATATAACTCAAGATCCATTAGATCCCATCACTAAACGAGTCTCTGGTATTACGTTACATGCATATTACGTTTCTTCACTTAATTGTATTTTAAATTTAATAAATTGATTATAAAAATCTGATAGCTTAAATTTATTTCGTATAACATAGTTCTTTATGTTCAAATATTTTACGCCAGTCATATTCAGGGTACAACTGAAATATACTTCCTTATATTTAAACCGCAGCAACTTTTTATGAGTAAAACGAAACGTGCATCAAATGACACCCGCACCATGCTACAATGAAAGCACTGTAATTTATAGTTCATTGAATATACAGTGTGTTACTAGCAGCCAGGCTTTTTTAAGGGAGGTTAAAGTAACGTATATCTGTAACTTAACCATAACATTAATTTAATGAATAAACTAAAATCAGGCTTTGTTAACTTTCTTACAAAATTATAATTGTCAGCAATGTACAGCAGTGTAAATTGACAAGTAATAATCAAAGTATCTGTCGGCTGTCATTTACACTTATTTTTGACAATTTGCTTTGCTGTACATTGCTGGAAATTGTAATTTTAAAATTGAAAATACGAACTGAAATATAGATGCACAGAAAAACCAGAAAAATAAGACCAGCACTGCAGCACTGAAGTACTGGGAATGTGGTGCATAGGGGAAATTCGTGCTGTACCGTTGTCCAGCAGTGGTGTAGCGGTACAGCATGCGGCACGGAATGCCGAGGACCTGGGTTCAATTCCCAGTGCTGGTCTTATTTTTCTGGTTTTTCTGTGCATCTATATTTCACTTTGTATTTTCAATTTAGGTTTTACGGGATGACCGTAAAAGTAAAATTTGGAATTGAAATAAAAAATACAAAAAGATTCCAAATAACCAATCTTAATTGTAATTTTGTTAGAAAGATAACTTAAGTTACAGAAATACGTTACTTTAACCTGCCTTAAAGCTTGCGTGTGTGCCAAAAATAGAAAAGTTGAAGTTGAATTCCCGTGGGAATTTACTAAAATCCCGGAAATTCAATTCAACAGCTAGATCTAGTATTACGCGTGCGAAGTCGCGTACAAAATCTAGTGTTTCTATTTTTAAACTGTACCTTATTTAAATGTAGGTCATACCGTGACAGTCGATTACGTTTGCTTTGGTAATTTACTACTGTTTTGTCTGCGTGTCCTGTTTACTGCCATTTTACCGCTCTCCCTAATACAGACAAGGTTCTAACAACCACTCCTGACACGAATAAAACCACACCTTATCAACTTATTTTTAGAGTCCTAGTTTGTAACACAAGAAATTCAGTTGGGACCTTGTGATAATATAGGGATATCGATGATCGATCTGACTAAAAAGTTTTATCTTCATAGTCGTAGATTTTGTGATTACGCGAGCTGTCCCTTTCTCGCGTGCGGGGGACGGTTACGTGCGAAAGTGACAGCGGTTAGGTTTCGTTTAGTAATAAAGTTGTTGCCTTGAGAATGGTGGAGAGGATTTTTAGACACTGTCTCGGCTAGAATAAAGCTACTACTATACTAGCTTGGATTGGTGCCCTTTTGATTTTTCATACGTTTATTTTACTTGCAACATTAAAATTTAAATTTATACGTTTATAAGTTTTGGTTCAAAATTTGCAAGCCACTTCCTGATATTCGATTGAGCTGAAATCCTATAAATAAATCATATTTACTAATACTATAAATGCGAAAAATTGTGTGTGTATGTTGTTGTTGTTGTTGAAAATAACAAAGGACGAATGTACTCGTATTGCTTGGTTATTTAGTGGCAAAGATGATGGGCATTATTTTAAAAACTTGAGGTCTAATGTTAATTGTATTGTGTTGAGTTGTATTATTATAATCAGAGACCGGAAGCATTAGCGTCATTGGTCTAAATAATGCGGACATTAGGTACTCCAAAATTAATGTAATTATTTAATCAATTTTTTTTTTCAAAAATCCTGTAGTCAGTCTATTTCTATTCTAAAGACAACAACTGCTACTTTTATTTACATTTTACTAAGGTAATTATTTTGAAAGCATGTGTAAATTGTCAGGTACCTCTAAGAATTCAAAAGTAATTTCAAGAAATTAATCAATGTTGCAAACAATTAATACGTATGATTATAATGTGGTATAATTGTATTGTGTTGTTGCATTGTATTATGTTGTGTTTGTTGTAACACATGATATGACACTCACTCGCGTTGAACGGCACGGCGTCCGATCCCTGATTAAAATGTGTTGTGTGTTGTTTTGTATGGTGTTGTTGCGTTGTATTGTGTTGTGGCTGTATTGCAATACGTAATATACTGTTGTTTATTGTACTCACTCGCGTTGAGCGGCACGGCGGGCGCGCGCGCATGGTACGCGCCCGCGTACGCGTGCCGGCCGTACGCCGCCAGCGCGACGCGGCTAGGCGCCACCGCGCATGGCCCGGCTGGCGGGAGCGGCCCGAGCTGCCCCGGGAGCTGTAACCAACAAAAAACGAATCATATTCACTTCAAAATCGATTGAGAACGGGCCTAGGTTTCCTTGAATATGCAGCAAATATAATCAGTGTTATTAAAAAAAAAGTCGGTACCTAGTCGTTAAAGTGGGTAAAAAGTCATCGGAGCCTAGTTAAAAGCGTTTCGCTGTAACTATACTCTTTTTTCACTTTACTCGGCGTAAGCGAAACACACACACACACACATACTTTTAAACCCGTAGCAGAAATGTCCCTTTTTAAATTCACATTATGAATGTAATAATTATTGTCAAGGTTTTTAAAATCCTAGTCTCAGTGGTTTTAAATAATTTATTGAATCAGGCGTTACTTTAACACGTCAGTGTAGTGTGGTGGTGGTGATAGATGGGTTTGTGTGATTTGTGTGTGTTAACTATCATAAGATCCCATGATGTTTTTCTAATTTTAAGTCCCTATGTGTTTTTTGTACTATTTATGGTTGTTATATACGCTCGAAAAATATATCCTTCCTTTGGGCAGTCGGGTAAAAAGTATTTGAATTTTGATTGATTGAATTGATTGTGTCTTGAATGATTGTGTCATCCACCTCAAAAAAGTACTAAAACGTGTATTAATATGAAATACAATACAATGACTCTTTATTGTACACCAGAAATAGTAAGCGATACAGAAAACAGGTACCTACACAGAGAGAAAATTACAAGGTAAGCAAAATATTATGATATTTAACATAAAATAGTTGACGATAGCCGGGGTTGGGGTAGCCGTGGTGGCCGAGTGGTTTGACCTTTGGCCTCTCAAGCAGAGGATCGTGGGTTCAAACCCCGGCTCGCACCTCTGAGTTTTTCGGAATTCATGTGCGAATTTCATTTGAAATTTACCACGAGCTTTACGGTGAAGGTAAACATCGTGAGGAAACCTGCACAAACCTGCAAAGCAATTCAATGGTGTGTGTGAAGTTCCCAATCCGCACTGGACCCGCGTGGGAAGTACGGCCCAAGCCCTCTCATTCTGAGAGGAGGCCTGTGCCCAGCAGTGGGACGTATATAGGCTGGGATTATTATTATTATTAGTTGACGATTAAATTTTGTGTTCAATTGTATAAACCAATTAGTTAAACGTCCCAAAATACGTGCCTATTCGCTTCCAGAATTAAGCTGCAAAACGCTACTAAAATTATCCGAGCTTTCTAACTAAATTTGGCACCAACTCCCGCTCTAACACTAACGCCACAATAACATATATATACGCGTCTCTTTCTTGTATACTAAAGTAGTGCTAACTGTGACAAAGAGAAAACAAATAAGGCAGCATGTGGGCTCTACGACGCTCATCAAAGTTGCACGCTCGTAGGCCTCTACGCGGCTACGAGACTTGGGGCGCTCCGGCTTCGTCGCTACGAGACTTGAGTACTGGAGGCAGAAAAATGCTACAGCATTGCAAATATGTATTTCTTATGTATGTTTGAGAAAAAGAAAGGTTGGAAAATACTTGTACGTAAAATTAAATATATTAAGGCTCCAAAGTGCTTTTGTTAGTATCAAGTGCGGGCAGGCGGTTCTAGTTTAGGCGGGTCTAGTAAAAAATCAGTGACAAAAAATAGTAGATTATACAAGTGCTTAAAACAAGCCATTTTACGCGATCTGTAGGCATTTTATGATCAAGTTATATGCTCTGCTTTTCACTTCGATTGCGAGTAAACTGAACAAACCATGAAAAAAAAAATTAACTTCTCATGCTCGTAAAGTTTGCATTAATGCTAGATTTAGGCGACATAAAATAACTTTTTATGTTCTAGTGCATAAAATAAAATCTTCGTCTAAGACCAAGGCAATCAGCCACAAACAAAGAAGTTTGTACATTTCTTTTTAATATTTTTTTAATTTATATGAACTAAATATCAACCAAATCAATCGAAATAGAGCAATAAAACTAAAAATGTATAATTATATACTAATGCATGAACAATAAAAGGTACATAGAGTAGGTAAGTAATTATTGGCAAAAAAAATATTGTTTTTTGTACGATTTCCTGTTTTAACGCTTGAAAATGTCAAGCTTAAATATTTTCTTAACTGTCTGTTTATAGCAACCTGTTGTATTTATAATTTATTATTTTACTACAATCTACCACTTAACCTCATAAAAGAGCCGCCTGTTTTGCCGACGCTACCGCGTAACTTTTCGTCGCCGGCCGTGTACGGTTGACAATAAAATGCATATTAGATAACCGTGTTTTGTTGCCCGCACGTGATTTCGCCGACTGTACGTGTAGTGCTGACTGTACTAGGCTGTACTAGATATTAGTAGTGGAATTTATTTGCAGTCTCAGGCGCGAATATTGTTTTTATTTTAAACTAGCTGTGCCCGCGACTCCGTCCGCTTAGAATTCGCTTATAGCGGTATAATATATTAATAAAGTATAACCCTATAGTATTATAACGGCTAAGATTTCTTAAGAATTATTAGGAGTTTAAGAGTAAATAGCCTAGGTATAATATATACCTGAACTTGGAAGATTCCGTACACGAAATCCTTAGAAAAATATTACTCGTTTTTTTCGTAATGCCTACGGAACCCTATCTTGGGCGTGTCCGACACGCTCTTGGCCAGTTTTTTTATCACTGTGTTGTACTACTTATAGTGTATTTTTGTACAATAAAGGGGTTACATACATACTTACGTTACGTCTTAACCTTAGCTCGATGAGTTGCAGTAAAAAACAAATAATCGTAGTTACTCTAATGACCTACAATGTTCCATTTACTAATTATTTCACTCTAAAACATCAACCACTTACGACAGGAGTAGGATAAAATTTAATCTTTATCAAATAATATGACAGGATAACCTAGCAGTTGGAGAATCGCGCGCCGAACGAGTTTTGAATCCGCATCTTCTGGCTATACGCACGGAATATGCTACCAATGAGGGTTTTCACAGAGGAGAAATATCGCTAGATGGCGTTAGTATCGTGAGGTCTGTTAGACGTTTGACGTTCGCTCGTGATTGGTTAAATAACTAAATGAGCCAATCGCGAGCAAACGTCAAACGGACCTCACGGCCATCTAGTGACATTTCGCCTCTGTGAAAACCCTCATTGTACGACGCCTTCACCCATCATCAGCATCACAGTTCACAGGGTTCGAGTTTTTAGGAAGGTATAAAATTTCCAATTTACCATAAGTTTTATGGTGAAGGAAAACAACGTGAGGAAAGCTGCACACACCGGCGAAGTATTTAATTGCGTGTGTGAAGTTCCCAATCCGCACTGGGCCCTCTCATTCTGAGAGTAGTTCTGTGCCTTGCAGTGGGACGTATTTTGTCTAGAATCTAGACTCTAGATGATGAAAGGTCCATGATGCATTTTTACATAATGCAGAAAGAGGGTAACTCCAGTCGTAAGTAGTTTATGGTGGCCACTCTAGCCTAGACCCGCTAGCATGCCTGGCGTATATAAATAAACCCGGCTCACGTTTATCTTGCCGTTTGCTTTACGATTAACTAACAACCTATTTTTGCGTTATCGTGCCAACTATCTCTTTATCAAGGTTTAAATGAGATTGCATTCAAACTAATTCGAAGACATGTGATATTTTTCCTTATTTTTAGGGTTCCAAATTCAAATCGTTTATTCTCTTAGACTGCAACGGGCTCTTTTGCACATAATTTTTTTTAACTATCACCGCTTGCGGAAAGACCATTTTCTAAATCAATCATTACAAATCATCATCATCATCATATCAGCCATAAGACGTCCTTTGTCGGCAAAGGCCTCCCCCATAGACCTCCAGTTGCCTCGGCTGGAAGCGGCTTGCATCCATCGTGAACCCGCGACTTTAACCAGGTCATCCATCCATCTCGTTGGTGGACGTCCTACGCTACGCTTGCCGATCCGCGGTCTCCACTCGAGAACCTTTCGGCCCCAGCGACCTGTTCTCCGTGCTATATGGCCTGCCCATTGCCACTTCAACGAGCTAATTCGCTTGGCTATGTCGGCTTGGGTTTATAATTACAAATCAAATACCGTAAACTGCTTCAACTTTGCCTTCTGGCCCCAACATTGCCTCATTCCATTTAGAGTCGATAACTTAGCACTCTTATAGGTTTTAAACTTTTATCTACACGGGAATTATTTTTACGGGGGGATAAAAGTTTAAAAACCTAGAAGGGTGCTAGTTATCGATTCCAAATTGAATCAGGCAATGTTGGGGCCAGAGGGCAAAGTTGAAGCAGTTCACGGTACTTATAAACTGCAGTATTAAATTAACCGTATCGTTCAGGTCTCCCGCCTGCTACACCATGCACCCGCTACACCATATCGTGCCATGAGCGTAATAGGAACGAGTCAGGAACGGAATGTCAAGCGCAACAAGACACGCGACGCGACGGTTGGTTACGAAACGTGCTATTGGGCATAGAGTCATACTTTTCGATACAAAGAACATATTTTAAACAGTTTGTGTAACCATTTTTAGGGTTCAGTACATCGTGGGTAAAAACGGAACTCCTACAGGATCATAATGGTGGCTACCGTTTTCGCGCTCACCTGAATGGTTAAGTAGTTTGTTATTACGGACGTGAAAACAATTTTTACATTTCATCATCATCATCCCAGCCTATATACGTCCCACTGCTGGGCACAGGCCTCCTCTCAGAACAAGAGGGCTTGGGCCATAGTTCCCACGCGGGCCCAGTGCGGATTGGGAACGTCACACGCACCATTGAATTGCTTCGCAGGTTTGTGCAGGTTTCCTCACGATGTTTTCATTCACCGCAAAGCTCGTGGTAAATTTCAAATGTAAATCCGCACATGAATTTCGAAAAACTCAGAGGTGCGAGCCGGGGTTTGAACCCACGACCCTCTGTTTGAGAGGCGATAGGTCAAACCTCTAGGCCACCACGGCTCTTTTCCCACCACGGCTCTTTGCTTGCTGAGATATGAGGTGCATAGGGGAAATTCGTGTCTGTACCGATGACCAGCAGTGGTGTAGCGGTATAGCACGCGGTACGGAATACCGAGGACCTGGGTTTGATTCCCAGTGCTGGTCTTATTTTTTTGGTTTTTCTGTGCATCTATATTTCAGTTTGTATTTTCAATTTAGGTTTTACGGGATGACCGTAAAAGTAAAAATTTGGAATTGAAATAAAAAATACAAAAAGATTCCAAAAAACCAATCGTAACTTAATACGACAGTTTGGCGGCAAAAATGTACTTCAACGAAACTTTGTTATTAACTTTATCTTGGCACTAGAAATGAGTATCTGCCGAGTCCTACCAAAACTTAGGCGTCCTACCCCCTTCCAGGGGGTATTGGCAGGGACAACGTTTAGAAAATCAAAATTTAACAAATTACGCGAGTGAGGTGTCCTGTTCTATTTTTCCTGTACTAAATATCAATGAAGCTAAATCGCTCTTTCGGCAAAATCGATCGATTTCCATTTCATTATCACTCGTCAACGGCAATCCAGTAATGGCAACTTTGATTGAAAATACGTTTAGCTGATTACGATTGCAGTTAGGGTTCCGTAGTCTAAATGTCATAAGAACCCTTAGGCTGCGGCACCACTGAGGCGGAGAAGAGAGGAGCGTCGAGGAGACGTGTAGAGATCGACCAATCACACGTCTTATGATAATGAGGTGGAGACGAGATGTGGATTTAACTAAATATGGAGTGGCCCTACTACACATCTCTCTGCTCCGCTCGTCTCCGGCTCAGTGGAGCCGCACCCTTATTGTTTCTTCACATCTCGTCTTTCTGTCTGATTGCTTAGTGCAAAAAATTATTTGCTCTTGGAAGCTACCATTTCGCATAGGCAGAGAGAATAGTTTTTGCGTGTGAAAGTCTTTATGACATTGACATAAGACTGATTTTTACTTGGCCGGAGTAAAAACTTTTTTTCCATCTATACAATAATGAATGGATTTTATTTCAAGTTTTATAGTTTCATATTTTGTTAGAAACATAGTTTCTTATATTATGGTTAATGATTGTTACAAAGTTAAATAATAATCATGAATTAAATCATATTCCAGAACAATCAAATTCAATAATATAAAATGAAACGAAATAAAAATACATTGTTACAAATAAAATATAAACTTAAAAAGTTTCTAAAAAAGTTCATTTATTGATGTAAACCATTTTTATTTACAAAACACCATTTTTTTTACAAAAATACAATACAATACTAGTTTTCAAACTGAAACTTTTGGATGCGTGAAAAATTTCCCAGATGTAGAAGTACCCAGTCATGAAACTAAATCGCTTGCCAGGGTAGAACTTTGTCGCTCAAAATTATCCTGGTGACATTCGATACATCTGCCAAAGATTTTTTTTTTATTCGACTGGATGGCAAACGAGCAAGTGGGTCTCCTGATGGTAAGAGATCACCACCGCCCATAGACACCTGCAACACCAGGGGATTGCAGATGCGTTGCCAACCTAGAAGCCTAAGGTGGGATACCTAAAGTGTCAGTAATTTCACCGGCTGTCTTACTTCACGCCGAAACACAACAGTGCAAGCACTGCTGCTTCACGGCAGGATTAGCGAGCAAGATAGTAGTAGCAATCCGGGCGGACCTTGCACAAGGTCCTACCACCTGCAAAGATGTTTGTAAAATCGATGGTAAAAAGATTCTACAGTGCAATAGTGCATGCTAAATGGCCACGCACTTGTCCTCTTAACTTTTTCCTTATTTTTTATACTGTAAAGTTATTTATACAGTTGCATTTGCGTACTTATAATATCCTAACACCCGTGAAATTTCATATGCAAGCCTGACTCGCGCTTGGCCGTTTTTTGTAACAATTACATTACCCAACAGATCAAAAATTAAAATAATACTTCCTCGCATTCATACATACACATTTATTAAAATTCCTAAAGACTTGATAATATGAGACCATTCGAGTGAACAGCATTCAAAAGGTCACATGTCCATAGACGACAATTTAATTCAGACTCTACAGCCTAACAAAATAGGTTGAAAATAAAACCGTCGTCTAAAAACGGGCGTGTAAAGTTATCACATTATCAGTCACGATATTATCTAATCAGTTAACATCTATATACTCATTAGGCTCAAGCCCATTGGTTGTGGTCCACGTTTCACAAAATATAGTTTAAAACATTTTCACAAAAAAACGTCTTAGTAATGTGGCCGTTCTACAGAAAAATTCTCAACGTTTTTGTATAAATACGTATGTAAACGATAGAATTTTATCTAGTTGGTAGGACAACTCTGGCGCGTAAAGCCACGGGAAACATGGACTCGAATTATGTCCGGAGTCCGAAGCAACCAAAAATAATTTGCATTTAGAAAAAAACTTGCGGTGAGCAAAAGCATTGCTAATAAAAAATAAATAATATAAATAACAATCATATTTTTGACTGGCAACAAGGCAAATTTTTAAAAGCTATTTTCAATATGAAATCAAAACATTAGTTAGTTTTTTCTGCTTTGCGATTAAAATTTATCAGATAAACAATAAGTTAGATAGAGAAGGACATTACGTACAGGCGTCATTTTTCTTTATTATTATGAATGAAACTGTAGATAAACAAAAACAAAACTACACTCACCACATTATAGTCATACATCAGCAAAACAATGAAATTTTAAGTGATATCAATTTTAAAATACAGAATCAGGTTCAATTTAAACAGGCGTAACGGCTTGTGATAACAAAAAATGATATCAACCGCGTTATAAAACATGGAATTAACGCGAAAAATGTTTTTCACTACACTCCCCCTATATCTGTCAATAAACCACTGTTATTTTATCTACGTTTTTCCGAACATAGAAAAGTAACGAAAAGACGTCATAACGAGTTGATTACATATCAAAACTGTACCATCCTCTGTTGTGGATGCTATCACTATCTCAACTTTGATAACAGCACCAGCTAATTAAGAACCCTGTTGCCCTGGAGTTTCAACGTTATCGGGTATCACGTTGAAACGGACGTTGAAATAATTACGAAATTTAATTATACCTTACTGGGATTCAGAGGATTTTGCTTAATTTTTATTACATTTAGACATTCACTTTAGAATTTTGACAATAACATTGAATATGCAACTCTATATGTATGGGGTTAAGACTAACCGAAACTGCGTTTGATTTGATGAAAAATGTAACAAAACTATAAAACTCCTACATGTTTGTTAAAATACATTCTTGGAACGTGGTGGATTATGTACTTAAAATTTGCTGTAGAAAAATATGACAGTCTACATGATATAGATCTTGAAAAAACACGTAGGTAGACAAGGGAAGATAATAATTATTCGACAAACCTCGTCTATGTCTATGACTATAATATAACTTTCTACAGGTCTTAGGTTCTAAAGGTAGGTGTGATTTGAATAAGAACTAAAGTCATCGACATAGCTTGAAGAATATGCAAGTTGAAGTGGCATAGTGCTAAAGCAAATAAAAATATTTCGTTTCATTTCATTTTCATTTCAAATGGACGGGACACATGCTTAAAGAACAGAATACGGGGGGGGGGAGAAAGTCCTCGAGTGGCGACTACGAGCCGGAAGTCGAAGTTGGCAGGCCTTCCACTAGGTGGAATGACGACATCGCGAGAGTTACGGGTATCCGGTGGGTGCAAGTGGTGAGTTGTTCATCGTGACGTTCTAAGGGGGAGGCCTTCGTTCAGCAGTGGACGTCTTCCAACTAATAATAATGGTTATCCTATCATAGGTTAAAAAAAACGATCAAGTAGTTTTTGAGTTTATCCATTACAAACAAACACGTAACCAAATCTTATCTCTAAATCAAATTAGTCTACTAACCCCCTGTTTCACCATTCATTGATTAAATGTATCTGACGGATAAATGTGATGCCGTCTCTGTTTGTTTTGTTCAAATAGAAGGAGACGGCATCACATTTATCCGTCAAATAAAATTAATCAACGGGTGGTGAAACAGACCCCTATCGCGATAATAAAGAAAGAAAGAAAATACATTTATTTAACGCCATAAAACAAACATAGGAACAAACATAGAACAAATAAAGACATACATGACGCTAAATAGGTCCCCCCCCCCACTCAGCATAATGCCATGGCAAGCCGTGGCGCTGATTTTCAGTTAGGACCGTATCTAAAAACTAATTGTATGGCAACACCGGCTTAAACAGTTCAATCGTGTGCAGTTGAATTGTTTTAAGTCACCGCCAAAAGTATACTTTGCAAATATGAATAATGCATATTACTATTACAATGGTTATTTAAAAACAATATGCTACATACCTGACTCCTTAAAAACAAAAACACAGGTATTTCTATTAAAAGTGTCTTACTTGACTAAACAATACGCCAACCAACAGTGGATACATTTTTGAAATCATAAAAAACCGAACGCATTCAGTCTACCGCCAATTAGTAAAGCGAAATTGACGTTTCTGGCTTATATATAAGGACAACAAACATTATGAGCAATAATGCAGCAGGACCTTTTACCACATTATAAATAATTGTTTGCTATCCCAACCACACATTTTAATCATTAACTCACCACCAAACACCAACATATCAATGTCCACAAATCCCACAACCAACAGCTCCGATTTAATTAAACCATAGAGCTGTATTTAAAACCAAAAATCAGAACGGCGAACAACTCTGTCGCATTTAACCGGTCGGGATCGAAATTAAATTCCTGTATGAGCGGAGCATTTCAATTTTTGCATGGGCGGGCGTGGCGTGACCGAGGGAAGTAGGGCAGCCATATGTTATCCGGGTCTTAAGAGACATTCTCGATCAGTCTGTTTTCATTGTCTCAAAGATATTGACGGGAATAAAAAAATAACTTAATGATACAGACGTTACTTTAAGGTGATCCATACCAAAGAACTATGGTATTTTTTTTTCTTCGCTACCAAATAGTAAACATTGTTAATAAGCCGCGGAGATGTTATGTAAAAATATTGCAGTTTATTGAAACAAAAATTAAACAATTTTAATGCTCGTTGCTATGCTTTTATACTCCACCCTATTTTTTAAATGACGAGTTTAAGTTTTTCTCATCTGACCGTAAGTGTTTCACAGGCTGAAAATAGATATCGAAAGAAAGAAAGAAAATTTATTTATTTATTTATATCGCTGATTCAGTAACACCCTATTTACTCTGGTCTTAAAAAACTCTTCATTGTACTTTTAAACAGACGACGAAAGCAAGATTTTCCTCTAAATTATGAATAATTTGTTACTTGTTCAGATTAGCTCTAGATAAAATAAAACCGTGGCCGCTAATCTTTAGTGTAATGAAGAGTACTTAGAAGGCAATAGAAGGTGAGATTAAGGGGCTGTTTCACCATCCTTTGATTAGTGTTAACTGGCGACCGTCTCTATTTGTTTTGTTCGAATAGACGGACACGGCATCACATTTAACCGTCGGTTAACACTAATCAATGGATGGTGAAACAGCCCCTAAGTATAGTATTTTAATAATATTTTTAAACATTAAACCTGACATTATAAGTAATTTCAGCAGAACTGATGGCCGATGAGGCCAGAAGGTTCTCGAATGGCGTCCGCAGACCGGGAGACGAGCTGTCAGTAGGCCTCCAACAAGATGGAGCGACGACCTGGTTAAGATCGCGGGATCGCATTGGATGCGGAAAGAGAAGACCAGTCTGAGTGGAGAGCCTTGGGGAGGCCTATGTCCAGCAGTGGTCGTCTTTCGGCTGACATAATGATGATGATTAGTAATTTAACTAAAATCTAGGTTGTTTTTACAATCTAAAACAATATAGTGTAATAATAATTACAGTGATGTTATAATAAACTCAAAAATGATTCTAAAAGGTTAAAATACAGAATACTCGTAAATCTAAAAAGGTAAAGCTAACATCAAAGCATTTTAAGTCCAGGACGATAATAAAACGGTCGACATTCCTCAAATTCCTCGAACAGCCGTTATTTGGGGACTTTTCCGAATTCCCGGGCCGCGTGTGGTCACTGCGCGCTTTGGGATAACATACGGGATTATATTTTCTTTCATTTAGACATTTAATTTTTAAAATTAATAAATAATTCTGATAAATGATTCTCTTAGTGACTTTTAAAATTACTAAGGATAAAAATATAATCTTGCCTCTTAAATTGTATAGGTACAAAATATTCACTAACTGTGTAGTATTCGTTTATCGCTATCCCGTGGAAACTATGCAATTTTCTGGGATGAAAACTATCCTATGTCCTTCTCCGGGACATCACAATGTGGTAACAAACAAACAGACTTACAAACTTTAACATTTTAAATATTATTTAGTGGGATAACTTTTCATATGAAACTAATTGTTCCCGCGTCTTTGTCCGCCTAGGATTCTAACAGCTATTTTATAAAAATAAAGCAATCAATCATACTGAATCCAATTTAACCCTAGACCCTTCTTCAGGCTTCTATATAAATACCTTTTAGCAAAATTAGTTTAGCGGCTTAAAAGTGGAAACACATCCAACGAATAAAGAAAATTTTACTCGCAGATTTTTTGCTGTTAAATTTTTTGTTGTTGAACGAGTTTTTGGTACACTTTTTGTTGATTTTAATCGCATTGTTGATTTTAATCGCATTGTCACCCAAACTACATTTGAATACTTACCAAATTTTAAGCCGATGGCATTAACCGTTGAAGAGTTCCGTCCTGCGGAGACGATCCTGGCCGGACCACCAGATTATTGTATTGCCACGCACTTTACATAAGTATGCCAAATTTCAAGTCAATCCGACTAGGTACAGGAAGTTGGTCGAATTTAACTTGCAAGATTTGACTACAGACAGACAGACAGACAGACAACGAGACAGGTGAAACCAAATGATACTTAATGAACTAAAATAATTTCCTTGCTCACCCGCGACCTTACGATAGTTGTTAGACTAACAACTGGTAGCATGGTGTACGGTTGTGTCACTCTGAAGATGAGCTCTGGTTGAGTTCGAAACGCGTCAGTGTAGTGTGGTGGTGGTGATAAATGGGTTTGTGTGATTTGTGTGTGTTCTTACAGTGTGGAGGTGGAGGAACTGCATGAACACGCATATTTTGCATAAGCTTAGCTATCGTAAGGTCGCGGGTGAGCAAGGAAATTATTTTAGTTCATTGATATGGACCTCCGCAAAGTAACGCCTGATTCAATAAATTATTCAAATAATACTTGTAAAAACACACACAAATCCAGTACGTATATAATTTTGAACAAACTATGCCTTCGTATGTTTTCAAGAAGCACGTCTACTCTAAGTTTTAGTTTTGATGCAAAAAATGGTCAAGTTCGAACTCCCGCACTGTGTTCCGTGCAAATTTAAAAACCAGTCAAAAATAAATATATACAAACACACTACACATTGCCGTGGTGGCCTATTGGTTTGACCTATAGCCTCTCAAGCAGAGGATCGTGGGTTCAATCAAGCCCGAGCTCCCAGACCTGAGTTTTTGGAAATCATGTGCGAAATACACACATTTAAATTAAATCTAAAGAAGCATCTTTTTGAGTACCAAAAAGAACAACCTGTTGGTGGCCGAGTTGTTCCAACTTACTTGAGGCGTCCCTAATTTTATTTTATTTATTATTGTTGTCGTTATTGAATTTATTGCTACTCTTTTATTTTATTTTTAAATCCTCTTGTACAAATTTCCACGCATATATATGTATATAGGTATTTTATAATTCTTATATTTGTCATGATTTATATATATATAATATAATATATAGTTTTTTCTGTTCCCGCAATAATTACGCGTTCGGTTACGTGGGTGCACACTCACCGGGGTTCAGCTGAAAACCAGCGCTGCAGCTCTGGTTACAGGGCTACGGCATATGCTGAGCTGAGTCCTTTTGGCATCACACTACAGCACAATATCTCTTATTTTCCTCTCTTTTCCTTTTTATGTTTTTACTGTGTTTTTGTTGTGATGTAGTGTGTTTTTCTTGTCAATAAATGTTGTGAGTTTGAGTTTGAAATAACATACGAAAATCACGAGCTGTACGGTGAATAAAAAAACCTGAAAAACCTGGTCAAATCTGCGAAGCAAATCAATAGTTTGTGTGAAGTTCCCTATCCGGGCTGGGCCCGCGTGAGAACAAAGGGTCAAGCCCTCTCTTCTGAAAAAACTGTGCTTTCAGTGGGCCGAGATGATACGGGACATTATACTTGAGTATACGTTACGATTCATACATCACGTGTATGGATATGTTGTAACGGCCCAAGGAAGGGTCGAGTAGGGCGCGATAGGATGATATGGCGGCTATTTTTCATTGCATTTTTAGGTCAATGGCTATGAGGTATCCGTCATAGAGTAGACAGAGAAGACTCGAACAATCTTAGACATGACAAGAGTTTAAATCCGACGGTCATCATCGTAATTATATCAGCCGTAGGACGTCCACTGCTAGACATAGAAATCTCTCATCCGACGGTGCTGGCTAAAATCAGCGCTCTACGGTGTAAACCATCTTGCTCGCTAATCCTGCCGTGGCAGCAGTGCTTGCACTGTTGTGTTTCGGCGTGGGGATCTTCCCATCTTAGGCCTCTTGGTTGGCAACGCATCTGCAATCCCCTGGTGTTGCAGGTGTCTATGGGCGTTTACCTTTACTTGCCCGAATTTCATTTGCCCGAATTTCACTCGCCATACCAACGTTTGCCATAAAATATATAGAACCGTGCTGTTTTCAGGATATTTTAAAATGTCATCATATAGAATGCAGTAGGTTAGGTTAGGTTGGTTTAATATCAAATCTAAGGAAATTACTATTTCAGAAATAAATCACTTTATGGCAAATGAAAATTCTAGAAAACGATAAAGAGACCGGCGCTGGGAATCGAACCCAGGTCCTCAGCAATCCGTGCTGCGTGCTATAACCCCTACACCACCGCTGGACCGTGCTATAACCCCTACACCACCGCTGGTCCAGCGGTAACCCGGAAACCGTAACCGTAAACCGGAAAAAGAGACCGGCGCTGGGAATCGAACCCAGGTCCTCAGCAATCCGTGCAGCGTGCTATAACCCCTACAACACCGCTGGACCAGCGGTGGTGTGGTTCGATTCCCAGCGCTGGTCTCTTTTTCTGGTTTTTCTGTGCATCCATGTCTCAGTTTGTATTTTCGAAATGAATCTGTGGCTGATTGGCACAAGTCCTTTGCCGCGCGCTTTAGTTAGTACCAGTGGCGAAGCGTCCGTAGAACCCTACTCCCTCCGGCTTGCCCAAAATTTACAAAATAGACATTGAGACATACAGAATTTATGACAGATGTAAGCGACCTTATCATCGGCTTTACCACGGAAATATCTGATGCCACGCTACTGGTAAGTACATAAAAAGTGAGTAACATGAAATGGTGGATGAAATTTGGTGTGTTTTTCGGTCGGCTTTTGTAAATAAACATTAATTTTGAAATAAATACATCGTAAGTAGTAGGTATTATGTGTGTCAATAATAACAGACTTTTTGCGCAGTCAAAACTTTCGATGACTTAATTCTGCACATAAATAAACCCCGGCTTTGATGACAGTCACTATATTGGTATGTTTCAATCAATTGTCAGTTCTTTGCGACATTTATCTACTCTGTGGCCCCATTCAGGACTATTGGAGGCTCCTAACGTTTCGGGCTACGATATATCATTAAAATAGCCCTTTTTAAAACGAAAACAGGAGTGGACCTATATAATCGTCTACCTCACCTACAACTATACGAGTGTATTGGGCTTCAATCACTCCTGCTGGCTCGTGCTGAGGCACCGACTTCAGACTGGTAGAAAATTATTTTCATGGTTTTTTTTAGTCGGTTCTATTTTTTATTTTTTTTTTAATACAACCGAATTGATAACCTCCTCCTTTTTTTGAAGTCGGTTAAAAAATGATTCACTGATGAAACGAAGGGGGTTCAAGTTGCATAAATATAAGTTAAAAATAGATGCTACCGAAAAAAATGTGACGTACCTACCTACAATTTTATATTGGTGAATATCTGTACTTTTACGCTGTTCTGTACACAGAGTTTACAAAGCTTTTTGATACTGATAATTTTAAGACGCAGCTCAGCAGCAACCATTGAATTTGACCCGGAAAACCAGGTAATTTTTCAATTTCTTATAAGAAAAAAATATTTTTTGCTGCTTAGAAATAAATAATTAGCCAACTCAGTCCCCAAACTGAGCGTTAAATAACGGGGTTTACTAATAAATGACGTCACGGTTCAATACAGTACATAGGTAATCTATAGGAGAATTGCATATTGGCAACTCATAAGGGAGAAGCAAGGTAAGTGCAATTTTTCGAATTGTGAGTCGCATATTTTCGGTCGCGTGATTTCTGCTAAATTCGGTTTTATATTAAAGTCCAGTATTTGTCACACGGCGACTGAGTTGTACACATTGTAGGTAACCAAAATTACGCGAATCATAACTCGAAAAATTAGACTCGTCTGAACTCCATGAATGAATGGTGTGCGGGGCCTTCTGTCACAGGTATTTGAATACCTACTAGGTCTCTAACCGTATTAGTTGTACAAATAGTAATTTTAATAAATACATTTTTCATTTTCATTTTTCATTCACCTTTAAAAGCATGTCATTTAAAAAAAAGTTGTTTATGGTAAAGCCTAGCTTGAACAGGGAATCTATCTGGTTTTATTCATGTCCATAGAATGCTTTATTTCCTAGAATGCAATTAGGGCGGCTCGCAAATGGATTTCAATTGCCGATGACGAGATTCCTTTTTCTTACTTTGTTTGTGACCTACTTTTCTGCTTCACGTAGTTCTACCTATTTCACCAACGTAACTACTTGAAATATTAGATAAAATTGTCACTGCTGGGCACAACAGTTCCCACGCAGGCCCAGTGAAAGAAAGAAAGAAATTAGGAACTTCACACACACCGTTGAATTGCTTCGCAAGTTGTGCAGGTTTCCTCACGATGTTTTCCTTTACCATAAAGCTCGTAAAAAACTTGTGGTGGCCCATTAAATCGTAGGTTCAAACCGGTTTCGCATTTCTGAGTTTCGTTTAAGTAATACTAGTTTCACTATTCGATCTGTTACAATTGAAATTCCGGGATTTTATAAAATTCCCCTGGGAATTCCCAAAATTTATACCATGGTCTTCATTGAGATTGTGTTAAGAACAACTGTCCAAAATTTCAAGGTTCTAAACCCAGCGGTTGAAATTTCAACATGTTATCCCTATCCCGGGAGAATATCGGGATAAAAAGTGACTTAACTTATGTGTTATTCCTGACGTGCAACTACTTACATACCAAATTTCATGACTCTACGCCCAGCGGCTGTTATTTCGAGATTTTATCCCTATCCCGTGAGAATATCGGGATAAAAAGTAGCCTATGTGTTATTCCAGATGTCCAGCTATTTACATACCAAATTTCATCCAAGTCCATCCAATCCAGCCCTTTCAGCGTTAAGGAGTAACAAACATACACACATACACACACACACACATACACACAAACAAATTTTCACATTTATAATATTAGTAGGATCATCGGTAAATCAAAGTTTGTCATTACTTTTACGATCACCCTTTATTTACCTTAACTGTATATTCCCAAATATCCAGGGAACATCTTTCACAAATAAGAACCACTTTCGGCTCATGTGGGTCCCTATTCCGCGTCGTCCTAAGTGATATCACTTGAGCGTCCAAGCAAGATTGATATCATTCTGGTCCCTGCTTAAAGACGTCAGATAATATGTAGCCAGTGGCCTTTACATGCGTAAACCTAGGTCTAGCAATTTGAAATTCGGGGTTTCGCAAAAATTCTCATGGAAATTCTTTTACATTGCATAAATAACACCCGCGCCAAATTTCTCTTATGTCTTTAATCAGCCGTTGAAATTTTGTTATTTTAAATAGAAATAGAAATAGAAACGTTTATTCGCTAATTCGCAAATTACATATTATAAGTAAGTACACAAAATAAAACAAGTATAAAATAAATATTAACGACAGTATTTGCGAAATCGCGAAACGGTCTCAGCTCAGCATAGTGTTGGCCGTAGAGGCCAACGCTGGTCTTCCGCTGAGACCGCTTGGCGACAATTTGGGATTTTATCCGAATCCCGTGAAAATATTTATTACTAGCTGTTACCCGCGACTCCGCCCGCGTAAAATTCAGTTATCGCTGTCTCGCGGGAACTATGCAATTTTCCAGGATAAAAACTATCATATGTCCTTTCCCGGGGCTCAAACTATCTGTATACCGAATTTCATCTAAATCAGTTCAGTGGTTTAGGCGTGATGAAGTAACAAACAAACAGACTTACAGACTTTCGCATTTATTACAAGCTTTTGCCTGCGGCTTCTTCCGCTTGTAATTCGGTTATCGCGCGCTGTTCCCTCGGGAACTGTGCATTTTTCCGAGATAAAAAGTAGCCTACGTCACTTTATGGCCCATAAACTATCTCTATGCCAAATATCACGTCGATCCGTTTCTTCGCTGCGTGAAAGACGGACAAACATACAAACACACACATTTCCACCTTAGCTAATATTAGTGTGGATAGTGGGATGGGATTACGATGGGATTTCAGTCGTCCAGCAATAAACATACCAAACATTCAAATCCTTCCAGTTGTTTTAGCGTGAAAGACACACAAACATACATGTTTATAATATTAGTAAGATGTCATGGATACTGTGTAAGTTTGCACATAAACTTCGAAAAACTCATGAGCGAGTCCGGATTTGAACCCACGATCCTCTATTTTAGGAGCCATAGATCAAACCACTAGGCTACCATGGCTTATACATACCTACATCAACCTACAAAACATTTTTTCTTTGGACAGTCGTATAAAAATACGGCCACAGTTATATCACTCGGACAGTGTCGGATAGAAGCCATTTATGGAGGTAAAGTCACGCACAGAAGTGCACTTAGCAAGAACCGTCGGAAACAGAGCTCAGTATGAATAATGTGGCTTGGGAATCTTTGATAGTAATTATATTAAACTTATATTTCAGCAAAATAGAGCTTCTAGGCCAATTTTTAAGGCTTT
The DNA here is from genome assembly GCF_025370935.1 of Choristoneura fumiferana. NCBI lineage: Eukaryota > Metazoa > Arthropoda > Insecta > Lepidoptera > Tortricidae > Choristoneura > Choristoneura fumiferana. The sequence continues at coordinate 2,931,677 of NC_133488.1, read as the reverse complement.
AGAGGCTTTGTATTGCTTTGAAATTTTTGCCTTATTTGGGTGTAAAGACACAGCGGAGCTCCGCACAGCGGGGCTCCTGTTTCACGGCAAATTGAAGCTACCAAACAAACTTAGCCCCTCATGCCTTGGTTAAAATTTTTTTGTGGACAAAAATAATGTTACAAATGAAAAAACAGATATAAAGAAAAAATTCTGAAAATAACTAGTGAACGATAGTGATGGTAACTGATATTCTTCATTTAAATCATTCATTCGTGAACTACTCAGTCTACAGTTAGCTCACTTCGCCAGCGTCTGCGAGTTACGCCGCTCAGTCCAGCTAGCGGACATTTAGTCGCTCACTATAAACCTAAGGGTGAATCTAGACGAGCGTAATTTGTTGAGTCGTGAGCCGCGTATTTTCAGTCGCGTAATTTCTGCTGCATTCGGTTTTATACAATAAAACTGAAGATGAGTTGACTCATTTTGATTCGCCGTGTGGCACAAAGCCGAATGCAGCAGATTTTTTTTTTCTTATTTAAGAGTTAGGTACACTCTTGTCGGTGTGCCTGAAGACTAGTCTTCGACCAGTGTGTGTTGCCAGTCATGACTTATGGAGCTGAGACGTGGTCCTTGACTGTTGGCCTTTTAGAGAGGCTCAGAGTCACGCAACGAGCTATGGAGAGAGCATGCTTGGACTTTCTTTGCGCGATAAAATCCGGAATACGGAAATTCGTCGAAGAACTAAAGTCACCGACGTAGCTGGGAAAATATGCAAGTTGAAGTGGCAAATGGGCGGGCCACATCACTCGAAGAGTAGTAGTAGTGGGGTAGAAAAGTCCTCGAGTGGCGACCACGAACCGGAAGACGAAGCGTTGGCAGGCCTCCCACCAGGAGGACTGACGTCATCGTGAGAGTTGCGGGAAACCGGTGGATGCAAGTGGCGAGTTGTTGTTCATTGTGGCGTTCTAAGGGCAGCAGCAGTGGACTTCTTCCGGCTGATGATGATGATGACTCTTGTCGGTGTAGCCGATGAATGGCATTCCACTTCTCTCTACTCAAAGCTGCCTCCTTAACCTCCGTATACGTCATGACGGCTACCTTCTCTTTTATTTGCTTTGTATAATCAATTCTCGGTCTCCCTCTTTTTCGCTTTCCTTCTACTTCTCCTCCGAAGATGACATTTATGAACTCATCATCTTGTATAAGATGACCAATCATTTTCCCTTGAGCAGAAATTACGCAACCGAAAATACACGGCTCACGACTCAAAAAATACGCTCGTCTGGCCTCACCCTAATAAGAAAGCGGCCTTACTTTTTAGGCAAAAATTCGTATAACCTTACAAAGCCGCTCACTTCCAGGGGGCGCCTCAATCGAGCAAATACTTGGAATGTTTCTTTCCCCATTACACTCAGCTCGGTTTTCGCCACCATTGGAAGCCTTTGTGACTGTGAAAAAGCTGGATTTTATTCCATATTATTTATTCCTTTTTTTTCTCACTAATAGTTGTCGCTAAGCAACTACAGATTTAAAAATGTACAAGGCATAGACACATGTCCGCGACAGTCCCCGGCAAAAGTAAGCGGAAGCTTAAGCACATAAATACAAAATAATAACATACATAACAAACTAAACATTTTGCCGAAAACTTACTCCAATTAAATAGTTCAATGTAATATAAGAATATCAAAACTTAATTAAGTCTTGAAGTCTTTGAACCTACTTGGCGGTCTCACGACTCGTCCAGAGCGTGTGGTAGTCATTGCCTCTAAACCCTTATCGGAACCGAATAAGTCGTCAATTGTATCTTTGTCGCGTTTAGTCGGCGTTGGTAAGTTCCACAGATCTGAAGTGTTAATACGAGAAAGACAATGAACCATAGTTGTTGTATTAACTAACGAGCTATAAATTCCCGTCAAAGGACCTTGAATTGTCCAGCCCATTTTGGTTTTGATTGCAGTCAAAGTACTACTTACATGAACAAATTCACCAGTCAACAATAAACTCGAAAAATCGGCACCTATCAATAGTTGAACGTCGTCAGGCGAGTCAGTCGTGTCAGTCAATATAATTTTAAGATTTTTGATGTCTGAGTCTTCATCGATTTTCATAAACTGGCCCCAGAACAGCAACCACTTCTTTACTTCTCCATTGAATTTTGTTATTTCTAATTTCGGTATCCTCACCTTACGCTCTTGCGAACGTTTCATTGTAGACTTTGCAGACTTTAGTGAGCTAGCATCGTCGGAATCTTTCTTGGATTTGCTCAAGTTTTGATATTTGGCCTTCAGCTTTGACCATCGTGCTTTATATTGTGCAGCTCTATCTTGGTCGTGTTCGTATGCTGTCTCATCGAAGTCCTCACTCTCGCACCAAAGATCCCTTAAAGATATTTCGCAAGCAAACAGCTCTTCTGCGCAATCAGAGAGCCTGCAAAATTCACCCTCCACACAAGAAATGGTATCCTGCTCGTCCTTGTGCTTTTGAAAAGCTTCTTCAAGGGCGTCAGCTGCCCGGGTAAAATCTCGGCGGAATTGGGTTCTTTTTCGTTTTAAAGCCTCCATTATTTATTTATTTTGCGCGTCAGTATTAATTCTGTTTACTTTTTAATATTTTAATATTTTTGTATTTACACGGTCGCCATGTGAAAAAGCTGGATTTTATTCCATATTATTTATTCCTTTTTTTTCTCACTAATAGTTGTCGCTAAGCAACTACAGATTTAAAAATGTACAAGGCATAGACACATGTCCGCGACAGTGACTTTTATATTTTAAGTGCCAGGAATTCGAGATGTTTCCAAGTCGAAAAGTAACTTTGCTTAATGGGATGTTCGGTTTATTTTATAAAGGGAAAAATTTGGTTTGATATTGTGATAAAGATAAGGATAAAGACTTGGGTATCTATTTTGTGCAGCTTAAAACTTTCGGGTAAATTAACTTTTGCATTGATTTAGCTATTGTCCGCGATTTCGCCTACAAAGTATGATGTAATCGTTTCTTACGTCCCCGGCGGAATACGCAACATATATCCAGGTTATAAAGGCTATAATTTGCTTGCTAAATCATACTAAATACACTACAAAACGGTACAATACGGTCATACCGCCGACCAGGCGACCAGATGGCCTAGTGGTAAGAGAACCTGACTACGAAGCTTGAGGTCCCGGGTTCGATTCCCGCGTCGGGGCAGATATTTGTATGAAAAATACGAATGTTTGTTCTCGGGTCTTGGGTGTTTAATATGTATTTAAGTATGTATCTATCTATATAATTATATTTATCCGTTGCTTAGTACCCATAACACAAGCTTTGCTAAGCTTACTTTGGGCTTAGGTTAATTGGTGTGAATTGTCCCGTGATATTTATTTATTTATTTATACAAACACATATCTAGATACTAAAACTAATATAATATAAATTTCCTGTTTAGGTTAGCTTGAAAAGATCCCTTTTAGAGATAAGTTCGCCTTTGTACTCTTGTTTTGTTGTTTTCTTTTGTATTATTTTTGTGTTTTATGTACAATAAAGTATTTACATACATATACATACATAAATTACTAGATTTTACCCGCAGCTTCGCATGCGTAAACTATTCGATCTGGTACAATTGAAGTTCCGGGATTTTATAAAATTCCCCTGGGAATCCCAAAATTTATATCATGGTCTTCATTGAGGTTGTGTTAAGAACAACTTTCCAAATTTCAAGACTTGATGATTTTATCCCTATCCCGTTGGAGTATCGGGATAAAAAGTGGCCTATGTGTTATTCCAGATGTCCAGCTATCTACATATTAAATTTCATCCAAATCAATCCAGCCGTTTTAGCGTGAAAGAGTAACAAACATACACACACACACATAAACTTTCGCATTTATAATATTAGTAGGATTTAAAGGGGTCCACTTAGGCAATGTCTCCGAAGATGTTAATAAGAATAGCTAAGTTAATTCTTTGTCCGAGGAAGGTGCCAGCTCTTTGGTCCCTTGTTAAGTCTACAGTCTTTGAATCCTTTATGATCGGCCGTCAATACAGCAGATTACGCGGTCCGTCTAAACCCTAAGTTGACACTACAAAATTAAAACGAAATTTTACTAATCTTTTAAAAACGAATTTGCCCGGTATCCTAAACAAATGGCAGCTTAAGTAAATAGCCCCGTCGACAATTAGTAACGGTTTTCCGCCGTGAACCGGTTTTTATACCGGTTCTTGTTAAGGACGTATAATTAATCGCTTTACGCATTTGCATTTTTTACGTTTGTTTTGTAGAGTGTACATTTGTGCTGATTTACTTTGTTCTGCGTAAATTCATTGGTACTCGTGAATTGTAAATAGGTATTTCTGGTTCTGTAACTCAAAAATCTGTAAATTTTGTTGAATTTTTATGGCTTTTGTAAGAGAGAATAAATGTTTTCTTTTTTTTTCTAAAAGTCGAAAATAAACCATTCTATGTTCACTTCGTTGTGCGTCTGTCACACTCTTTTGGATAGTGCTAATTATATTTTTTCGTATTCTTGTTTCATGATTAGTAGATTGTTCAACAAGGAACTAAAATAAGCCATAATGACAAGCGATGTTTTGCGACCCGAGCAGAGCGAGGGTTGCTATAGTTCGAGTTTCATTAGGTACTATTATTACATCGATCGCCATACTTATTATTTCAATGAATACTATAAAAAACCACCTCTTTATTGTGAAGTCGTAAAAAATCCGCCTCAAAAGACAATTTCATCAAGACGCGGTACGGAATACTGAGGACCTGGGTTCGATTCCCAGTGTTGGTCTTATTTTTCTGGTTTTTCTGTGTATCTATATTTCAGTTTTTATTTTCAATTTAGGTTTTACGGGATGACCGTAAAAGTAAAAATTTGGAATTGAAATAAAAAATACAAAAAGATTCCAAAAAACCAATCTTACAATTTTCCCGCCAAATAAATCCGCCAATAATGAAATACGATCAAAAAATTTAAGTATCCACTAAACGGAAAAGTACATTTGACTAATAAATACGTAAAGGAAAAAAATCCCTATCAACATTCTTACTAATGCATCCAGGTAAACCCTTATCGCCTTGGAATTAAAATCGCATTTCCGAAAATCCTCGTATATTACAGAGTTGTACCAGTACTTTCTTTCTGTACAGCTTTCGACGCTCTTGGTGTTTTAATATTAAGGTTGACTTTCGTGTGGTTTCACGTGTATTTACGAGTTTAAGGTATCATTAATCTTAAAACGCACCTGAGCGTAATCGCGCGGTCTCAGATTCCGAATCCCTTTTCAGGAGCAAGGATTTATACTAGGTACGGAAATAGTATTTTATACTCGGAACAGGGAAAAATACTTGTTATTTTTTAACTGTCCACCTATATGACGATATTTAGAATACGAGACCAAAAAATATCATCCATAATAACTTACCTACAGCCCTAATTAATCGCGTCAAGTGTGTTAATCGAAAATTTAATTAAATGAGTAGTTTTATAACAACTTCAACGTGAACCTGAACGTTAACTTGGGAATGGACTTGCAGCTGAGATTTTGCCGTCTTGACTAAACATAGATGCCTTTAAAAAGCCAGTGTATTTTTTCCAATCGTACTGTAGGTATCCATGGGAGTCTGCGATTAGTTAATCTCAGATAAAAAATATGCCCGTTAGGCCTGTTTCCACCAGAGATGTGCGACGATGTGTTGCAAGGAACGTATTTTTCAGGAACTATAGAAACGCTCGCCTTTGTACTGTTTTCGTTATTGTGTATTATTTTTGTGTTTTATGTACACGATAAAGTATTTACATACATACCTACGCTTCATTTACATAGAGATGTACTGTGCGAGGATGGATCGACTGGATGGCAAACTAACAAGTGGGTCTCCTGATAGTAAGAGATCACCATCGCCCATAAACATCTGCAACACCAGGGGTATTGCAGATGCGTTGCCAACCTAGAGGTCTAAGATGGGATACCTCAAGTGCCAGTAATTTCATCGGCAGTTTTACTCTCCACGCCGAAATAACAGTGCGAGCACTGCTGTTTACGGCAGGATTAGCGAGCAAGATGGTGGTAGCAATCCGGGCGGACCTTGCACAAGGTCCTACCACCTGCCTGCCTGTTACTATTGGTTAATGAAAAACATTCCTCGCAACACATCCTCGTACATCTCTGGTAGAATCGTAGCCTTAGCTGGCTTTTTAAAAAAATAAAAAAGTTAAGAAAGACGGTGCTTCGGTTCCAAGTATTTCAGAAACATTCCCATCCCTACCTCGGTTGTCATTATCACGGCACCCGAGACTCCCCGTCCCCTGGGATCGCGATAAGAGCCACTTTTCAACTGACGGGGCATTTGTTATTTCACGGGAGTGTGGGGTTGTTGACCTTTCCAAGTTTTATTAGACAAGGTCGGGACAAATAGCGTTTGCCATACATTTTTTATTAGTATGTATGAGTGTTTTTTGGTTATGTGAGTTACGGTATTTGGAGCAACTTTCAACTTTCATTCAAAAGATCACTGTTTCTAGTAGTTTTGAAAGATATTTTGTCACTGTTTTTAAAAAAGTTCGTAGTGAAAAATCAAAAAAAAAACTGACTAAGCTTTTACAAAATTTCCATGTATCCTTACTATTATAAAGGGGAAAGTGAGTTTGTTTGTTTGTTACGCTTTCACGCCGTAACTACTGCACCGATTCCTATGAAATTTTGCATACGTCATATTAGAGGTCCAGAATAAATAATAGGATATTTTTTATCCCGAAAAAAATTGCCATTCCCAAGGGATGACCAAAAGTTTGTTTTTGTATTCTAGCCGCTGAGCTGACTCTCTACATAGACTATGAATGCACATTACACAAACGTTTTTTAATAATGTGTTAAAAAGCATGCTTGCTTGCTTGCTGCACCATTTCTTGCATAATCACATGCTTGCTTACACGTTTGCTTACACGATTGCTTCCACGCTTGCTTGCATGATTGAATGCATGCTTGCTTGCATGCTTGCTTGCATGCTTGCTTGCATGCTTGCTTGCATGCTTGCTTGCATGCTTGCTTGCATGCTTGCTTGCATGCTTGCTTGCTTGCATGCTTGCTTGCTTGCATGCTTGCTTGCTTTCATGCTTGAATGCAGATTTGAATGCATGCTTGCTTGCTTGCAGCAGAGCTTGCAACATTCCTTGCATAATTACATGCTCACTTGCATGCTTGCTTGCATGCTTGCTTGCATGCTGACTTGCATGCTTACTTGCACGCTTGCTTGCATGCTTGCTGCATGCTTGAATGCATGTTTGCTTGCATGCTCGAATGCATGCTTGCTTGCACTATTCCTTACATACTTACATGCTTGCTTGCATGCTAGAATGCAGCTTTGAATGCATGCTTGCTTGCATGCTCGAATGCATGCTTGCTTGCACTATTCCTTGCATAATTACATGCTTCCTTACATGCTCACTTGCATGCTTGCTTGCATGCTAGAATGCAGCTTTGAATGCATGTTTGCTTGCATGCTCGAATGCATGATTGCTTGCACTATTCCTTGCATAATTACATGCTTGCTTGCATGCTTGCTTACATGGTCACTTGCATGCTTGCTGGCTTGCTTGCTTGATTGCTTGCTTCTTTGAAATGTTAATGGTTAATGCGAGCGAAGCCGCGGGTAAAAGCTAGTATACCCATGAATTACATCGTGGTTGTCATTGACAAGGCATTAAAAACAATCGTGTTTGATTTCATGACTCTATAATAAGCCCAGCGGTTGAAATTTCAAGATTTTATCTCGATCCTGTGGGAATATCGGGATATGAAGTTTCAGACGCTAGACTTCTGAAATAATACATATCAATAAAATTAAATAAAAATTATAATAATGCATAAAAATAAAATTACATAGAAAGTGAATAATTGTTTCCATATCTAAATAACAAACAAATTCAATCGTGGACTTTATTGACGTTACATTAAAAACAACCAAGTCAAATTTCGATTTACTGTCATTTGGTGCAAATAGACAACTCGAAATTATACGTCAAAGCAGAAAAATTTCAATTTGAAATACTAAATGATATTGTAACGGATAACTCACGTCTTAAACCGAGTTTAGCTCGACATGTTACAATATCATTTAATATGAGTGAGTCTCACGGTAGTTTCATGTTCAAAATTTGAAATATATCAACAAGGAAAATTGACGATCCTGAATATCGTCGAAAATGGAACCTTGTCCTATGATCATCATCATCATGTGGGTTTAATTAATATAAAAAAAAATTGGATGTAAATATTTTTCCGTACAATTACATTTTGAAAAAAATCACTATGATTGATATTCACTTTGGTCAAATTCAAAATAGTCAATTCTAGATTCTAGTGGACGATTTTCCATTTGCACCGAATGACAATAATACGAATTTCGTGACTGAATCTGTGATAAAGTTTAGTTTTAAGCTATAATTCATACAATATATAAGCGTACCTACTGGCGATTCTTAAGCCTCTGCTACATTAATATATTACGGTTATCTGGATACGACAGATCCAACAAAGGTAGACAAAGAGATAATTTATGCTCGCTGTTCCCTTCATCGATTAATTTATCTCGATGATGTGTCCCTAATTTTGATGAAGACGAAGTTATGTTTCCAAACCTATTAATATGTATTTCTATAACAATTACAGATCATTTCTATAGAGCTGTAAGTAGTTCAATCTCCGCAAAGAAATGCCTAAATCTAAATCAATCATTTGTGTATAGAAACGTTTTTTTTTTTTAATCTTTATTTATTATGGAACTTTGATCAAACGATAATGAACATATCGTATAGAATAGTATAGAAACGTTGAAAGTTAAAAACGATATTTTTTCAAAAATGTCCGCAAAAATTTCGTTGCTAACTACTTCAGAAAGCGAAATAATTCATTGTTTTTTTTGATACGCAATGCTTGTATAGCCCAATTATATTTTCAATTATTTTTTATTTTTTTAATAAATCACTAATCGCGTCAGCCGGAACAGCAATTACTAGTTTCGTATTGAAAATACAAACTGAAACAAAGATGCACAGAAAAAACAGAAAAATAAGACCATCACTGGGAATCGAACCCAGGTCCTCGGTAATCCGTACCGCGTGCTATACCGCTACACCACTGATGGTCAACGGTACCGACACGAATTTCCCCTATGCACCTCATATCTCAGCTTGTTTGTTTCTTACTTAGTCACTTAAGCAGTGACGCTAGCGACATCTATGCCGTAGCCCTCATCGAGAAACTTTTTTCGGCACTCCATTGGAACTAACCGCTCACCCGGACAAGAGATATCGTTACTAAGCAATCAAATTAAGATTGGTTTTTTGGAATCTTTTTGTATTTTTTATTTCAATTCCAAATTTTTACTTTTACGGTCATCCCGTAAAACCTAAATTGAAAATACAAGAATATATAGTTATAGTTATAGTTAGTAGAGTATATATATATTGAATATATAGTTTCGTATTGTTAAACTTACTCGCAAGCTCGTCTTTTTAAGCCAACATTCAGCAAGCTTATTCTAATTCTTCTAATTCTAAAAAAAAACGTTAAACAAAGCTAAAGGAAATCTAACCGGACGATATTCAAAATTGTTTGCGTCAACCTTCCCCGTAGATCAAAAAGTATTTGTTGTGCCACTTTTTTTATTTTCCCTCCGAAACGGTAACGCGTAAAACTCTCATTTTAGTAGTTCTATGCCTGGTTTAGGTCTGGTCGTAAAAGCCGACATGACACTTTGAGCTTCGTCGTGAAAAACCCGTCTGAGTTAGTCCAATGTTGCCACAATGATACAAGTTTTTTTTTACTGTAAGCAATATTAGCACTAAAAACCGGCCCACAGCGTGTCGGATACGCCCAAAATAGGGTTCCGTAGCCATTATGAAAAAAAAAATTGTTTTCTGAGGATTTCGTATTTTATACGAAATCTTCCAAGTTTAGGTATGCTGCTATTTACTCTTAAACTACTAATAATTCTCAAGCAAACTTAGCCGTTATAGTTTTCCTTGAAAGTTTGATATACTTACTACCATCCTGAATTTTTTCAAATTTTTCCACCCACCGGTTTAGATTTTAGAGGGGGCGGCGCTCGATTTTTATGAAAATTTTCACTTTAAAGTTGAATATTTCGCAAACAAATAACTGAATCGCAAAATCGTTATAGTAAACCCCTAATGGTTTTTAAAGACCTATCCAACGATCGAACCCCACACTATAGGGTTGGATGAGAAAAAAAAAGTTTTTTTAAGAACTTTTTATTGTACCATTTTGTCAGCATAGTTTACATATATTGTAGCATAGTGTACGGTTGTCTTCCTCTGAAGATGAGCGCTGGTTAAGTTTGCAACGCGTCAGTGTAGTATGGTGGTGGTGATGCATAGTAGGTTTGTGTGATTTGTGTGTGTTCTTACAGTGTAGAGGTGGAGAAACTGCATGAACACACATATTTTGCTAAATTTTATCATTTTTCTTGATATTACAAGGAACTAGACATAACAATCTAGGTACCTACCATCAGCCAAATAAGTGGTCTATCAATTTTTAAACAAGTTCCTATCAAATGAATATGTCGCTAAAGTCGAACTTTCAAGTTGACAGACACGTCTATTGGCATTATTTTTTAATGACATGCAAGCGATTATCAACTTTAGAGTGGTAGACCATATATTTGGCTGATGGTACAATATCTCTAGTCAAGTCTTTCGTGTGTGATCTTCGTATTTGTAATGATTTTGGGGAATTATCATTATACTTTTTGTACTCAGGTAGGTATGTTGGGTATTGGGTATATTGAATATCAAAGATTGTTATTGAGACATTTTGTACAAAGGAGTATATTGATTTTCAGAGTTTTTATTTGGGAATATCGTGCTAAAGAATTTACATTTTGGAAAATGTTCATAGAGAAGATTATAATTACTTCAATACATATTGTCACTTCCTCAAACAAATTCAGAACGTAAGTAACTAAGTCATGTTAAACAAATCTTTGTTAATTACAAACGGTTATTTATTCAGGACGAGGTCGTTAGAACCTAATAATTATTATAAAACTCGGTCATTACTTCTCTCTGAGGACATAAAGGTAATTTTGATCATTATATTGACGTTTACGTTGACGTTTTTCTGTTTCATCTATCTTTTTATTTATTTAGTTAATAAATCTTAGGTCAGTTTTTTGTTATTTTCGAATAATTGTAACTTTAATTCAAATTCATTTGAAGGATAAATGTGATGCCGTCTCTGTTTGTTTTGTTCGAATAGACGGAGACGGTATCACAATGGGTGGCGAAACAGCCCCTAAATCTATAATATTAGTCACTAGAGCTCTAGAATTCAAATCTATAGTCAAGAAGACATTAATATCTAAGGCGTATTATATATTAATGATTATATCATGGACAGGATGTTTGGAAATAATTCCAATTTGCATTGGCGATCCCTTACTTCAAATAGCGAATCTACTGAGTTAAAAATTTACTTACTTGTGATGTACCTAAGTAATTAAAATTAAATGACATAGTTAAGTTAATCGGTTTAAAAAGTTTCTTGCCGGGTTCATCTCAACTCAACAGAAGTTTTCAGAACGGATGGAAGCTTTTTTTGACATTCATAAGTGTTTATTATTATTACAGAAATTCTTTCCTGTCCTTTTTGTGAGAAAGTGTAGCTTCTGTCCTTTCTCCATTACTTATTCTGTGGCAAAGGCTCCGATCTGACTAAACTTAAATATAGATTGACGCGACCACTTGAACAAGTCCCAATTCGTAACCAATTCCCTCCAGCTCCCGTATCTCCTAACATTATCGCTTGGGATACTTTATAGCCCCACTAAACCATAAATTTGTCCACACCCTACACCTTTGTTAACGAATAACTAATTTAGCCGGGGCTTCCCAGGGGACGTAGTGTAGAGTCCCCGGTAGGAAAACATTGGTCAGGTCGTCTCTGAAACATTAAGTAGGCCGTTTAGATACGTAAAGTAAGTCAACGTGGATTTTTCTTTGCTTTTCCAGGCAGCGATGTCGAATCGTTTGTAAAAAAACATGCAATCTATATATATAAAATGCCCGCAAAAAGATACATGCTAAATTGGTTAGTAGCAATAACGGAAAGCTTTCAAACTACATATGTTAGTGTCAGTAATCCATAAACCAAGTTGTAGAGTCATCTGCATAAATTATCTGACATTTCCTACCAGCCGACGCGTATCCTAGTCACATCAGATATTTATGCAAGCTTAGTTGTATTAGATATTGGTGTTAGTGACTGTACTTTTCATATGTCAATCCATTCGCACTTGACTGTTATTCTGTACTGAATTAAGGCTGAAATAGTGGAAAGTTGAATGATCTGATGCCCCAGATAGCCATAGTTAATGGAATAATTCAATCTAGCTGAATTGAGAACAAACAATTACTAAATTGACTTAGTTTCTGTCGGAGCGCTCTGTTTTTCACTATTTTCACCACGCTATGAGACTCGACAGATAATTTATAAAGCACTAGCTTATGCCCGAAGCTTCGCCATCTTGTATGAATTTCGTAAAATCCCTACTACACCCCCTATGACACTTAAGCTATGTGAATTTATTGTTGAGGTGATTCCAAATAGCATTTGACTCAGCATTTGTCTATACATGAAATGCAAAGACGCTAATTTTCAGTGAATCCGTTCAGACAATCACAAGACATAAAGGTATCGTAACGTAAAGCACAGGAAAGCAAAACAACAGAAGCGCAGTGTGCAGCTGTATTCAAATACACACATGATATTATAATAAATAAAAACAAACAAATAATAAATAGATAAATATATCTAAGTCTAAGTCATAAAATCTACACATCGGCTGGGCAGAAGACACTTGTTCCCGAAAAAGACGAAGTTTCAATTTGCTTTTAAAGCTTAAGAGTGAACTAGAGTTTCTTAGAGCAACCGCCAGCTTCTGCCGCTATCTAATACTCAAAAATAAAATCTATAGATCATGTCGTCAATATAGACTTCATTATGTAAACCCAGTCTTCTCAGAAAGCGATAATTCGCGGTACGTGGCCTAAATGTAATTGCTGAGGCTAATCTGATTTGCGGGCGCCTGTGGACAGGAGCCCTAAGTGGGTGGGGGTAAGGAATAGGGGAGGTTTGGGGGGTATTGAATAGTATCAGAAGACTATTTTTAGAAAGAAAGAAAAAGAGTAAATTCGTTACATTACTAAAAATAACATAAACAATCCCATCCCACTAATATTATAAATGCGAAAACGCACTGTTTGTTTGTCTGTTTGTTACCTGATCACGTCTAAACCGCTAAACCGATTCAGATGAAATTCGGTAAACAGATATTTTGAGTCCCGGGGAAGAGAACAAGAGAATGCGATAAGCGAATTCTACGTAAATGGAGTCGCGGGCAACAGACCAGTTAAAAATATATATCACAGTCACGAAATGGTTGCGGACGTCGCTGGTCTTCCTTTGGACTGGCAGAGCAAAAATGTCGCGGTTATTTGGCTCTCAAAAGTTATATACACCTCTTGAAAAGGGAAAAACTCGGTATATACGCATTTAGGACCAAACAAATATAATACCTAACAATCATCGGACGGGACACGTCATCATCCCAGCCTATATACGTCCCACTGCTGGGCACAGGCCTCCTCTCAGAACAAGAGGGCTTGGGCCATAGTTTCCACGCGGGCCCAGTGCGGATTGGGAACTTCACACGCACCATTTTTCCCCACGATGTTTTCCTTCACCGCAAAGCTCGTGGTAAATTTCAAATGTAATTCCGCACATGAATTTGGAAAAACTCAGAGGTGCGAGCCGGGGTTTGAACCCACGACCCTCTGTTTGAGAGGCGATAGGTCAAACCACTAGGCCACCACGGCTTTTCGGCAAAGCTTGTCTATGGATAATAGGCAACGGATAAACATACTTATATAGATAAATACATACTTTAATACATATTAAACATCCAAGACCCAAAAACAAACATTCGTATTATTCATACAAATATCTGCCCCGGCCGGGAATCGAACCCAGGGACCTCAAGCTTCGTAGTCAGGTTCTCTAACCACTTGGCCATCCGGTCGTCAAATGACGGTATTCAAATGATTTCCAACTGAAAATTAATTCTTCGGAAAAATCTATTTCTTTTGGGCTATACATTTATAATCAGTCAAATGTTACCTAGACTCTCTTCAAGTATAACGACACCTCTTGGCCAATAAAGTAAACATCGTTCAAAACAGCCTTGTGTATGAGAAATATGGTGGTAAAGTGTTGGACCCATTCCAACTGACCCAGGTTAGCCCTGGAACAATGATCGTGCGGCTCACGGGCGTGTAGAACGGCCTTATTAAGCTATACAACCTCCTTGCACTGAAAACTAGTGTTTGAAGGCAGAACGGAGGTACCATTTGTTTTCAAGTTTGCTAAGTGATGAAAATAAACAAGATCAACAAATGAAAAAAAATATTTTTAAAAATTAATCTGTCTATACAATATCAATTACATTTGAAATTTACCATGAGCTTTGCGGTGAAGGAAAACGTGAGGACCTGCGAAGAAATTCAATTTTGTGTGTGAAGTTCACAGTCCGCATTAGGCCCGTGTAGGAATACGTTCCAAGCCCTCTCGCTCTGAGAGGAGGCCTATGCTATGCCGAGATGATCGAATCGATCTAGGCTTAGCCTCAACTACACAATCGATCAATTAATTTGAGATTTGATATCCCACTATCCCACTATCCACACTATAATATTATAAATGCGAAAGTGTGTGTGATTGTATGTTTGTCCGTCTTTCACGTCGAAGCGGAGCGTCCGATCAACGTGATTTTCGGTATAAAGATAGTTTATGGGCCAGAGAGTGACATAGGCTACTTTTTATCCCGGATTAATTTACAGTTCCTGAGGGAACAGCGAGCGATAACCGAATTCCACGCGGGCGAAGCCGCGGGCAATAGCTAGTAATATTATAAATGCAAAAGTTTGTAAGTCTGTTTGTTACTTCATCACGTCGAAACCGCTGAACCTATTTAGATGAAATTCGATACATACAGATAGTTTCGAGTCCCGGGAAAGGTGATAGGATAGTTTTTATCCCGGAAAATTGCACAGTTCCCGCGGGATAGCGATAACTGAGTTCTACGCGGACGGAGTCGCGAATAGGATTGCTTCAAGAAATATCAAATACTTAATTTCACACAATTGTAAGTAAGTATTTTAAAAATAACACTATAGGATTTTTTTTTGAACATTAAATAGTTTATTTTTATTACTATACAAAAACCATTTATTTATTTGATACACATAAAAAAGCATAATAGCAATAACATAATCATAAACAAAAATAAAACATAATTATAATAAAAAAACAGATACAATAAAAAAATATGACAAAAATCATAAAAAAAAGAGAATAAATTATATAATAAAGTTGGAATATTGGAATTGAATTGTTGAGATTTGTTTGTTATTTTGCAAGAAACATTTTCAAAGCTATTGTGAATATTCTATGTAAATATAAACACACTAAGAGACCTTGACGCGGTTTGTATGAACATCCGCTTCGAAGGACCATGGACATTTACATAAGAAAGAAATAAATTTGTCTAATAGGACGTTGCTTTCTTTTCAGTTGGAATAAATTGTTTGTTCGACTATTTTTACTATCGAACAAATGTTGGGTCCCTTGAGTAATATAATTATTATTATATTATATTTAGCATATGTAAGTCATTTAGTTTAAATATTGATCACTTCGCTCGTGTAAATCATTAGATGTTGAAAATAGCCTGAATGGCTCCGAGAAAAATATGGTACGGCCGTGCCTTTGTTTTTGTTTTGGTCGACTTGGCGGGGGCACTACCGTGCCCCCAGATACAGCGGTTTAATTGATTTCTGGGATTTTACAAAATTCCCGTGGGTTTTCATTGACGTTGCATTAAAAACAACAATCCCAAATTTCATTACTCTAAGCTCAGCGGTTGTTATTTCGAGATTTTATCCTTATCCCGTGGGAATATCGGGATAAAAAGTAGCCTATGTTTTATTCCAGATATCCAACATACCAATTTTCATCCAAATCCGTCCAGCCGTTTCAGCGTGAAGGAGTAACAAACATACTCACTCACTCGCTCACTCACAAACTTTCGCATTTATAATATTAGTAGGAAGTAGGATAACAGTATGCTTAATAAACGTTTTTTTTATGTGAACAGTCTGGTCCATATTCTGTTGCTGAATTTACTGCTTGTCATATTACCATGCACATAAAAAACCGGCTCACAGTAATTTTTAAGATTGTTTGTCTAGGAGTTCTTACAATAGGAATATCTGGTGGATATAAACTCGCATTGAAATGAAAAGTGAGAAAAATGTGAGTTCCACCAGTATCACACTGAGAAGGTAATGAAAAGATGAGATAGCTAGCTGGTGCTCGTTTTGTGCTCCGACAAAATAACCGTGTTTTTATTTTCTCAATGGCTGCTAAATTCCAACCAGCCAGTCGCTTTAGGTTGTAAGCATTCGAATTTAGAATAAAGTTGTTAATTTGAAAAAAGAACACAGAAAAAACAGTCACTATGACGTTTTTTTTTAAAGCTTATTTTTAGAAGTTGGCAGAACTTATACACGGCAAAATTACTCTAAACATTACAGTAAGTATAAAACCAATGCGACCAAATTGTTAGGAATTTTTGAAAGTCGTCTTCTTCGCTGCTTCGCCTGTTTGTGTTATCACATTCGTCGTTTGTTTTTTAATGTTATTGATGTGATATTTGTTTTATTTGTTCTAAGGGGGAGGCCTTTGTCCAGCAGTGGACGTCTTCGGGCTGATGATGATGATGATGTGATATTTTAAAAATTTTAGTAAAAATATATTATTTGATATTACGTAACTACCTAATTGTAAATTATGTTTTTTTTCTATTGATTTTTGAACTCTATCACAAAAGTATAGAACAATATGTCACCTAAATATTTGAAACCGTCATTGAAAACAACATCCATAGCGACGGCAGTTTATTAGCACGTTTTCATATTAATCAACTCCTGAAAGTACTTAATAATGAATAAGTAAGGTATTAAAATTCGTTGCAAAGCCCCGACTCCCCCAAGGCACAATTGGCTGAGGCAATAAAAGCTTTTGGCTTCGACTGTTTAAAAAAACACAGGAACGTGTAGAGAATCCACAGATAATATAGACCAGCCACCTATCATTGTTTATTGCAGTGATTGGCTTAAATCCTTTTTAAATCACTTTGAGCAAGTAAAACTATAAAGAAATATTATAAAAAAGTCCGAAAATATGCATTCTTTTAAGATTTTTTTTCTTTTAATTGGGTTTAAGGTTTAGTGATGACCATTTTTTTAAGATTCACTTAAATGGGTTTTATGGCAGAAATACTTAAATACCTAACTAAAAGTTTCTGTAAGAATCGATAATCTATTATGATATAGGAACTCAAATACGCATTTAGGGATAGATACAACTAATGTTTTTATCTGTTTCTTGGATCTCAAAGATGGAGCAATCGAATTATCTATATACATTACCTATACTATAAGAAAAACGAAGAGAAACAGACGTGAAACTGGCAGGCAACGTACGGCCTTAATCACCGGAGCTAGACTTATGAAATTTGGCAGATATATTCCTCAAGTGTCTTAAGACATAGACATAACTTTATTTCGACATCGAACTTAAAATAATACACAATTTACAGAAAAGAAAAGAATTTGATGATGTCAAAAAGGAACTTTACTCAAAAGGAAGGGAATCTTCGATATTCGCACGGGATTAAGAACTGACCTATTTTTTATTCTTCCACGAAAGCAAAGGCATGGACTTTAGCTAGTATCTGTTAAGAAGTTAGTTAAAATTTACCATCATTCATAAAATACACATCTCATTGAACTAATAAATGCATGGCTACCAAACTGACATACCAAGGATATACCCCATTAAAAGGTATAAAAATGGTTTAATGAATTTCAAAAATATTTGAACATGACGTCTTCCAATTTTCAAATTCGACACAACTTTCATAAATCGATTAAATACTACATTATGCTAAAAGCCGTGAATCAGCCCAAATTGTTTCTAACCTAACTGCTCCCATAACCAGTAGAGCCAACATGACTAAACAAAAACAAAACCCTCTTGATGAGCGAACGTTTCGCTAAACTAAACGCTTCCATGGCCTCGGAGAAATTTAAAAAGACGGGGATAGTGATTAAGAGCTGCCACCCGCCATGTCGTTTTAAATAAACGCCATGTTATTATGTCCCTTAATATCAAAAATATGATAAAATAAGTAATAAGTATTTGACAATGCTTAAAATGGAAGATTATGAGATTTGACTGACTCAAAATATTTAATAAAACCACACGCACTTAAGTAAAATATTAAATTGCTTTTTTCTTAGTCACTTGTGAAAAGTCTAACAGTAAAGTCTAAAGTTCTAAAGTAAGTCTGACAAATGACTGTGACGCTTTGTTCGATGTTACCGCCAGTAAGATAGAATCCGCGCAAAACCACCTACCCAATGTTCAATTTTCTTTAGCATAGAGAATGCATGTGGGGATGATTTTTTTTTATCATCTATACCGTATAAGTACGTGGTATTGTTGGATAGGTCTTTCAGAAACATTTTAGGTCTGCACAGACTATTTTTCCATTCCAAGATTCTCAAAAATATTAGGTAAGCCTTTTTGGCAGAGTCAGGCCTAACTAAATCGTTAACATGTACGTCACTAGCACCAATATCTGTGAAAACAAAGCTTGCATAAATATCTGTATGAGTCTATTTCTGGGACCGGTCGGACGAGCCAGATATTTTTCCATGTGACTGATCACTAGAAGCGTCTATAAGTGCTCTGTGCTAAAGGCAGGGAAATAAGTTGCAAGTTCACCCGAATAAACAATTGCAAGTTAAATTGAAAATACAAACTGAAATATAGATGCACAGAAAAACCAGAAAAATAAGACCAACACTGGGAATCGAACCCAGGTCCTCGGTATTCCGTACCGCGTGCTATACCGCTACACCACTGTTGGTCAACGGCGCAGACACGAATTTCCCCTATGCACCACATATCTCAGCTTGTTTGTTTCTTATTTAGCCACATAAGCAGTGACGCTAGCGACATCTATGCCGTAGCCCTCATCGAGAAACTTTCGGCATTCCATTGGAACTAACCGCTCACCCGGACAAGAGATGTCGTTATTAAGCAATCAAATTAAGATTGGTGATTTAGGTTTTACGGGATGACCGTAAAAGTAAAAATTTGGAATTGAAATAAAAAATACAAAAAGATTCCAAAAAACCAATCTTAATTGCAAGTTAAACAAAAGCTTGTAAAAACCGAACACCCCGCTTGGCTTTTCGATAGCTTTAATGTTGTGAAGTTCGCGGTCCAAGTACACCGCCTTATCAACAGACGTACCTTTGCCTTTGTAGGAAACAGCACCTAATACCTCAGAACATTAAACAAAGACAGTCTGAAGCGCGCGGGTTTCAGGTTATATAAACTTCAGAAATAGATTCCGCCGTCGCCCGTTTTACGAGGCCTCGTAAAGGGGGGAGGCAGGATGCCCATATTTTCACCTTTCTAAAGAAAATTTTGATTTAATTCGAGATTATTAGCTGTTGTAAATTATTTCCGTGTACGGGTTTATTGATGAGAGAGGTTTGGGTGGGTTGCTTGATATATTTGACACGTGATACGTTTGTTACGGGTTGATGGGTTGAGATTGTTGAATATTTTGAACACAGTGTTTTCTTTGTGTAAAGCTCTTCATGTGTCCGATGTTGAACAAAGGTCTCTTCCTAAAACCCGGTTTTCACCGTGAGCAGAGCGGACTCATTAATGGCTTCAGTACAACGAGAGTATCCGGCTGCTGTGCTTACACCGGACCTGTATGAAGTTGGTCGATGAAATATATCGATGGTGATGGTGGTATGTGGTGGTGATGGTATACCTTCCGCCGCCTAACTTTACCTAAAAGTTCATTGCTCCGACTAGTACCACAAAAACTATAAAGGTATAATTCCAATAATTGAATAGGCACTATACCGTTAAGCGATTCGAACACAGTCCGGGAGTAACGTAAAGACGTCGCATAAAAAATGTATCTCAAAAATGCGTCAAAACTGAGTATTAAGTAATGAACTTTTAGGCAGATTTATATGGCGCGTGGTATAGTGTGTGGTTGGCTGGTTAAACTAAGTCATTAATGAGTCCACTTCGCTCGCGGTGTAAACTGGGCTTTAGAACTGCACAATGAACGACGATGCTTGTGGCACTAAATTTCATACAAGTCCAAGTTTTCTAGCTTCTTCCAATTCAGAGATTAGACTTAGATACTAAATAAACTGCCATTTCACAAGTTTCACTATTAATTATCCCTCAATTAAAAATCCCAACGCCCACCACGTGTGGTGTGTGGTAGCAGAATTGCTAAGCTTAGCTTAGATCGAGTACCTTTTTTTTTTTATTTGACTGGATGGCAAACGAGCAAGTGGATCTCCTGATGGTAAGAGATCACCACCGCCCATAAACATCTCCAACACCAGGGTTATTGCAGATGCGTTGCCAACCTAGAGGCCTAAGATGGGATACCTCAAGTGCCAGTTATTTCACCGGCTGTCTTACTCTCCACGCTGAAACACAACAGTGCAAGCACTGCTGCTTCACGGCAGGATTAGCGAGCAAGATGGTGGTAGCAATCCGGGCGGACCTTGCACAAGGTCCTACCACCTGCAAAAGACCTTAAAGATTATCCTTTAATATTTGTATCAAACGGGAACTGATGTCCAATCAGATCAGTTCTACAGGAAGTAACGACAACGTGGTCAAGCGAATGTCAAACACTCCTTAAATAGAGTGTCTTGACAGATCGACGGACGGACGGATGGACAAAAAAGTGATCCTATGACTCTTCTCTTTTGAACGGGACTGTCCCTTTTTTTTATTACGAGTCCCGGTGTCCCCAAAATGAAAACCGGGACGCGAAATTGTCCCGTTTTCAAAAATCGCGCGAAAATTCAGTTCTAAAGGCGATGTTGATAATTAAGGTGAACATAAAAAAAACTGTGCCAAGAGTTTCATTCTTACATAAAAGCATCACCAGCTGTGTTAAAGCAAATTTGTTCCTCTGATAAATATAACTAAATATTTTGAATATATTTTTTTTATTTGATATAATTATACTTACACAATAACAGTTAACTTTTTCTAAATAAATGACTTTAAAAAGTGTTTTTTGTTCATTGACTACCTGTTAATAATTAACAATTATTGACCAATTATTAACATATTAATATATATTAATAATTATATATAATATAATTATATATAATAATTATATATAATATTAATAATTATATTAATAATAACATATTAATAATTATTAATATAATTAACAATTATTGGTCAATTATTGACCTAAATAAACTAATGTCCCGTTCTGAATCAAAAAATAAATGGTCACGTTACCCATCACTGTGTGATAAATTCAAAGCGAGCTACGTGTTTGAATGTTTACTTATAGTGCTCTATCCTAAAATTTGACGTTTGCAGTTACATTCTATAGAAAAAAAGTTAAAAAAGTTAAGTTAGTAGGATACAGCGCTATAAACATTCAAACACGTGTAGCTCGCGTTGAATTTATCACAAACTAATTCTGCGATGTTGAATTAAGCGGAATTAGTTTGAAGAGGAAACCAGTTTTATTTTGTGACATTATTATAATTAAATAGTTATTTATGTGGTATAGCAGCATACATAACTTTATCTACATGCATATCATAAGTTTTCTATAATATGTTCAGATATGGCCTGTATTTTGACTTTGACTTTGACTTTGACTTTGACTTTGACTTTGACTTTGACTTGACTTGACTTTGACTTTGACTTTGACTTTGACTTTGAATAATAATTATTATCTATGCATGTCATAAGCTTTCTACAATATGTACAGATATGCATTGTAAAAAAAGTATTACCGATACTTTAATGTAATGATTAACTTTATGATGCAGATACCAGGTTTCTTAATAAAGGCCATTTGATAGTCGTTTCTGAACATATTATAGGGAAGTTATGATATGCATTTAGATAAACATATTTAAACATTACAAACGAATGTTTTGTTTAAGAGTTTAATGCATTCACCCGACTTTCACCCAGTGCCGTTTAGTAGCCGATTAAAATATCTTAATCATGTTTCGGGTTGCCTATCGAAAATGTCCACGTTACGAGTCGCAGCCTACGACGCATTTAGTACATACGACGCATTTACTATCGCCTTACGTCTCGCAACAATCTTTTCTTCTTCTCATGTCCAAGGTCACGCAATAAATTAAGCAATCTGGTGGCAATCGACTGCCCCTGGTGATGTGCGATAGTGTGACAGGTTGTTGCGAGGCAACGTTGTAGCCAAAGATATATCCAGCTCACGCTACTTCTCTTCGAGTTGCCTAACGAAACTTTTCACGTCACGCCGTACACACAAACATTTCGAGTTAAATAAAAAGCTATAAAAATATCTCGCCTATTTAAGAAAAAAAAAACTAAGGAGTGCGTTGCAATTCTGCGGGAGACAGTGCACAAAAAGTGCTGGCAGCCTGCGGAACCCTTAAAAATAACGGCTTTCCCGGCAGTTAGGAATAAATATGGCCAGTCCTGGGTTAATTCAATCTCCAGAATAAGTGCACTGTGAGGAAATTTGAATGCGTTCTCTATTATGTTAGGGTATTGCATACATGTATGTACTCGTAGTTAACTATCAAAGTCGCAACACAAACACAACATAGCGCGTTTTTGAAGCTTTTCTGTAATTGAATTTATTTTAACTTCGTAAAGTGATAAGGGGTCAATCACGGGTCAGTTTTATGTAAAAAAAAAGAATCAGGTGTTACTTTGAGGAGCTATAAATAATATTTCAAAGTCAAAGGCTTAAAGAAATATTATTATTATCTTCTTTATTTATTTTTTCATTCTTAGTATTAGGTTTTTATAATAGTTATAAAAAGTAAAATACAGAAAAGTACATACAAAATAAAAATATTATAAAAACCTAACCTAGTTTGCCGCCGGTAACGGGGCAGGGCCCAAGCTACCGGTGGTCAGGGCCGCAGAGTGAGGAACCTCCGGACGATGCGTGCCGTGTCCAGAAGTACCGCCTTCTGTATCTGGCCCTTGATCCAGCCATCTAGCGAGAGTCTCTTGGCTCCTATTATTATTATTATTGCCCGTCCCCGAAAACCCCCATTGGTGTAAATTATCCCGTGATAATTACTTATTTTATTTACTTGTGATAATGTCTCTGTTTAATCAAGCGAAATAGACAGAGACAGTATCATAAACAGTTGTCACTTAAAACACCACTTAAAACGCCAGAGAGCGACCCTAAATATTGAAATGGTTCTATCGAACGTCCCTACTACATGTCTTCCACATAAATCGAGCGTCCTCGTAATACAACCCTTTATCCTATACCTTCATCCCTATTCACGTGACTAGGAAGATTTGAACAAAATATTGAGATGACGTTTGGCCCAGGGCCGGATTTGGAGATCTAAAAGCCTTGTCGCAAAGAACAAACGGAAGTCTCCAAGGAAAAACGAAAGTTTGAAAAAAAACCGGCCAAGAGCGTGTCGGACACGCCCAAAATAGGGTTCCGTAGCCATTACGAAAAAATTAAGTAATATTTTTCTCAGGATTTCGTATTTTATACGGAATCTTCCAAGTTTAGGTATATTTTAAAAAATAAAACTACTTATAATTCTCAAGCAAACTTAGACGTTATACTTTTCCTTGAAAGTTTGATATACTTACTACCATCCTGAATTTTTTTAATTTTTTCCACCCATCGGTTTAGATTTTAGAGAGGGGAGGACGCTCGATTTTAATGAAAATTTGCACTTTAGAGTTGAATATTTCGCAAACAAATCAATGAATCGAAAAATCGTCTTAACAAACCCCTAATGAGAGAGAGAATGAGAAAAAAAATCACCCTCACTTTACGTCTATTGGAGGTACACTAAAAAAAAATTTTTTTAGTTTTTATTGTACCATTTTGTCGGCTTAGTTTATATATATATCCGTGAAAAATTACAGCTTTCTAGCATTGATAGTCCCTGAGCAAAGCCGCGGACGGACGGACAGACAGACAGACATGGCGAAACTATAAGGGTTCCGTTTTTCCATTTTGGCTCCGGAACCCTAAAAATGGAAAAATTATCCCGTCGAATTTTTTTTAGCTCTAAAGCTCAAATTGTTTGAGTTCTGGGGCAGTCCCCGGATGTCCCTGAATAAGGCCCTGCCCGGGCATACATTTGCAACTCATATGCAGAGCACACCTTGTGATATCTATGATATTGCAGTGGATCATGATGGATTGTGATTTATGAAGGCGCTGGCAATGCTACTGGAAAGTTTGGGTATAGTATGAGGATATATAGGAATAGGAAGTATAAGCATAGGAACTACAGGAAGTAGATAATGTAAATAGTTTTTAACCAAAACGATACTGCGAAGGAAGAAAAAGAAAAAAAACATTCGGAAGTAGTATAAATATTTTGAATTTTAAAGATGGCTAAGAAATAATTACAGCTCTGAGTAGACTTCTCAGAAATATTAAGAAATACAAAAAAAAACTGGTAAAGTCGTTCTCCATCAAGTTATGGTGTGACCAAGGGAAATAGAGATTATTTTTATAGAAAATAATTAGATATACAGGGTGGCCCATTAAGATCGGTTAGTATGGGAAAGTCTGAAACTATAAGACATACGAAGATCTGTTCTTAACAACAAGAAAACTGCATTTATACACTAAAAAAAAAACTTATACTCAGTTCGGGAATCGAACGCGGTCGTTTTGAAAAATAAAAGATACATTATTTCTATGTATTTGGATATCGGTAGTGTAGGCCATAGTAATCAATGTTGCTGTGAAACATGGTATCTAAAAGAAATAAATGCATTGTATTTAATATTCTTTAATAATGTATGTTTTATTTTTCAAAACGTCCGGGTTCGATTCTCGAGCTAAGTACAGGTTTTTTTTTTAAATGTATGAATGAAGTTTTTCTTGTTATTAAAATCGATGACATGGTTCCTAAGAACAGATCTTCGTATGTCTTATAGTTTCAGACTTTCCCATACTGACCGATCTAAATGGGCCCCTGTATTATAGATTAGATACACAGCAATACTATCCCATTACATATACCCCAGGAGTTTCAACACCATCTTCCCGGGTTCTAAAGGACTGCAATGAGGGCTATCGCGTATGAATTCGCCACTAGAGGCGCTAGTGTAGCGTGAGGTCTACGAAATGTCAAATCTCATAGTTTTTGGGTGAGCTACGCGGGTTTATTTATAATCAGAATAATTTTGTGAATATTTTGCAATATCTGAAATTAATTATGGCAAATATGCGTTCCGGGGCAATTAATGTCTGTGTTTTGAGACAGTTTTGTCTTTCGGTTTTTTCCGAACAAAACGGGGACTATGCAACACTGTGGCATGCTCGATATTTTTATGGTACGGTTTTAAGGTGTATTAAATATGATTTTAATCTAAACTTTGTTTTCACGCCCGTAATAACAGACTTTGAAAGCCATACTTAAAAACCTCACGCAACAGCCCTCATTGACAGGCGATTTGTTAATTTCCCATACCATTGTAAGTTGGCACTAGTGGCGAACTGTCAGTGACAGGAAACATGGAGGAAATTAGGGGGACACGGTCAATGTGACGAAGATATGAGACAGCTATAACTAGCCCTACTGCTCTTGCTAAATTCGGCTGATTTGACAATCAAATTCGCTATCACACTAGCACATGCTGAGTCAAAAATTCAAATTCAAATTCAAATGATTTATTCAGTAAATAGGCCGCAATGGGCACTTTTACACGTCATTTTTTTAAACTACCAGCGCTTTCGGAAAGACCATCATTGCCAAGAAGAATGCGCCGCAAGAAACTTGGCAGAAAGTCATTTTTTCATAAAAATATAATTACAAATAAAATACTTAAAAACTATATTATACAATTAAAGAAAAAAAATACAAAAAATAATAATAAAAGAAATAGAGGGATGTATGGGGTCCCTTAGTTACAATACTAAACACTAACTATATCTTAACTATATCTACGTTCAGTGGAAGTGTAGAATGCTTCCACCGTCATACATTTTATAATAAGTGTAAAATAAGTCGGTGCCTTTTCGCGGCTGTGCCGTGACAACTTTTATATGATACAACCTGAATTGTTTGTTTTCATACTATTTTCATGGCATATTTGTAAATAAAGTTTTTTATCTATCAATCTATCAAACTATGATTTATTTTATTTTTAGGGT
The DNA here is from genome assembly GCF_025370935.1 of Choristoneura fumiferana. Taxonomy (NCBI): domain Eukaryota; kingdom Metazoa; phylum Arthropoda; class Insecta; order Lepidoptera; family Tortricidae; genus Choristoneura; species Choristoneura fumiferana. The sequence continues at coordinate 2,905,310 of NC_133488.1, read as the reverse complement.
TCCCGAGCCAAAATGGCAAACGGAACCCTTATAGTTTCGCCATGTCTGTCTGTCTGTCTGTCCGTCCGCGGCTTTGCTCAGGGACTATCAATGCTAGAAAGCTGTAATTTTAACGGATATATATGTAAACTATGCCTACAAAATGGTACAATAAAAATTGTACTTAAAAAAAATTTTTTTGGGGTACCTCCCATAGACGTAAATTAGGGGTGATTTTTTTACAAGGAAAATTTAGCTACTTAGTTTGCTTGAGAATTATTAGTAGTTTAAAAGTAAATAGCAGCCTAAGGTATAAAATATACCTAAACTTTTACCTAAAGCATAGCCTAAAGTACGAAATCCTTAGAAAAATATTACGTAATTGTTTCGTAATGGCTACGGAACCCTATTTTGGGCTTTTTGATTATCTTATCCGTCTTCCCTGAAAACTCTCACATAACAAATTTAGTCGAAGTTTTTAAAACCGTTTTCAAGATCCCCGAGATAATAAATATACATGAATTGCTCGTTGAAAGATATAAATTACTGTTTTATACAACACAAGAAGCGAACGAGCAGACGAACCACCTGATGGGAAGTGGTCATCGTCGCCCATGGACATAAGCAACACAACAGGGATGCGTTGCCCCCCTGAGCGAGATGTAACGCCTCATATACTAGACATTTCACCGGCTGATTTGTTAATAATAAAATGAATTCAACTGTTTTCAAAAATGCAAAATATTAATGATGACTTAAAAATTGTTTTTTTTTTACGTTTTTTTTATTCGACTGATGGCAAACGAGCAAGTGGGTCTTCTGATGGTAAAAGATCGCCACCGCCCATAGACACCTGCAACACCAGGGAATTGCAGATGCGTTGCCAACCGTTTGGCGGCTGTTGTGAGCGCCTTAATCCATAGTGTGATATTTACTTGCACATGACATTAACTCAATCAATCAATTTGTTTTCCTTAAAATCTGGTATAGTATTTATAAAAACAAGTCACAATGTAAAAAAAAAATGTTTCACACCCCACCAATATCAGGGGCCTACTACGAAATTCGAAAATCGATGTTCGTATCGCACCGTCCCTCTCACTCTCGTATTAAATAGTATAAGCGTCAGCGGGACAGCAAGATCTAAGTTTGAATTTTGCACTTCGTAGTATTGGGCCAGGCAAGCAAAATATAAACGTACATGAACAGAAATAAATTAAAAAACTAATAAGTTAATCAGGGTCCATGGATAGATTTAACATGTTATAATAATTATCAATCACTATACCAGATGTCATACTAAGATCAATAAGACTCAATAAAATTAAAAATAAATTCAAATTGAAATTAAAATTAAGACTAGCATGCAATAAACTCCATTTTACAGGCACGTGTATTCCTGCATGTCACGCCTTCATTCCCACGTGCTCCAACCCTCAAAATCAACGGACAAGTTTAAAGAAGTTAAAAAAATACTCAATTACATTAGCGTGCCGGTTTCCATTACGAAATGCGAACGTGGACTGGGAGCCGCGAGGTTCTTTGTGGAGTGATTTTAATGCGCTCTTTATGTCCAAAAAGCGAACTGTAATGTATAAAATTTGTGAAGACTTGGAACGCTTTGTTGCATCCAAACGGTAATTTGTGTGATGAGTTTTTTTGTGTGGTTTTCTTGTGTGCTTTGAGATTTTATTTTTAGTTACGTATTCTGTTGCCTATTAAGTCTGTTTTGATTCAAATGGACGAGAAAAGCTTTTATTTATCATCACATCTAAATTTTTGAACAGAAAACCTAACATAGTGTAGTTTTCCTTTTTAAATAATACTACATTACGCTCACGGCTTCACTTTCGTTGATTTTTTTTTATACAAACCTTGTCTTTTTAAGTACAAGTACGACAAGAATACAGCAAAAAGGACAGTCAAAATTAACAAGCGAGCTGTTCCCAATCTTTCGTTCACGAATGCGGTAGGTAATTATAATATTTGTGTATACAATGTATTTTTAAATTAACCCCAAATATTTCTGCAGATGGTAGGGCTTCTTTTACTGAATACGCCTGTTTATATTTTTTAATAAATGTTACCACATATTAGCCAATGTTCAAAGTGCAAAAAATCCATCTAAAAACATTTACAGGGATGTTCAGTAAAAGCTAACCTACCGATCTGCTGTAATATTCGATTTCATGTTAAACACATTTTTTTCGCGTCACTATATTTTCGGACGTCAAAGTAGGCATACGAGTAAAAGACTTTTACTGTGTGACACTCCCGCTCTAACTCCACAACCATTTTAATGAATACAATACGAATTCGCGACAGCGAATATTAAAATTACCTAAAGGAATGTTACGAACAAGACAATTAGTCGGAACTGTTTATTTGGCAACCCTACGTTTTACTTAGTGTGAGTGAATGTAAGTAACGACACGTAAAGGTCACAGTAAAAATAAAACCAGTGGTCACCAACTGGGGCTCGAGCCTAACCTTGTATGCTTGAGCCTTAGACCCTGTCCGCACCGCATTATATGCCGCGCTTTCCATACAATTTGTTTGCGATTCTTTTCCGCCAGTGCGGTTACTCGTATAAGATTCAATGTGTTACAGAGTTACGAGAAAAAAACCGCGCGAAAAAATTTCGCAGTGCCGACAGGGCCTTCAGGCAGGGTTTCAGGATTCCTACCTAAGGGGGGAGAGTAGTAGGCAGCAACGTTTGAGCAATCCTACTAATCCTACAAAGAACGTGATCATCGACACAGCCAAGTGAATTAGCTCGTTGAAGTGGCAATAAGCAGGCTATAGCATAGCGTAGGACGTCCACCAACGAGATGGACAGATGACCTGGTTAAAGCCGCGAGTTCACGGTGTATGCAGGCCGCTGCCAACCGAAGCGACTGGAGGTCTGTGGGGGAGGCCTATGTCCAACAGTGAAAGTCCTACGCAGTGCGCGTGTTGCTGCAGCCGAGTCGCGTTGCTCCGGGAAAAAGGGCTACGAATCAGCCCGAAACATGTCGAGCTAAACTCGACTTAAGACGTGAGTTCTCCGGGTTTATAATTAGAGCTTATATTTCGTTTCTCGCAGTCCTGCACGCCTGGGGGGCTACCATTAAAAATTCAAAAATCGAAGTTTATATCGTACCCGTCCCTCTCACTTTCGTATTAAATAATATAAGCGTCAGCAGGACTGCAAGATACGAAGTTAGTGCAGGGCCAGCAGGGCTACTACGAAACTCGAAGTTCGTATCGTACCGTCCCTCTCGCTCTCGTATTAAATAGTATAAGTGTCAGAGGGACCGCACGACACGAACTTCGAGTTTCGAGTTTCGTAGTAGCCCTGCTGGTGCCGTCCGGGTAACGGCGGTCATCTATCATAGCAGTTGCACCTGCAGTCGCACTGGGGGTGACGGCTGTTTTGAATTCAGGAGTTGCACTCACAAGTTAGCTTTGGCTGTGGACGTAAGTAAAGGTGTATGTGGGAATGAAAGCTTGATCTAAAATAGTAGATTGTACAACGAGAGCATAAAACGAGCCATTTTACCCGAGGCGTTCATATAGGTGGATAGACACGCCGAGGGGAAAATGGGTTTAATGCTCGAGTTTTACACTCTGCTTTTCACTTCGATGGCGAGGAAATGAAATAGCAACAGTGGAAACAATGATTCACTTTCTATGTACCTTTTATTTTCTATGCATCACACACACACAAACATCACGCCTGTATTCCCAAATGGGGTAGGCAGAGCACACGACACGTTACCGCTTCGTAGCCACTTTTAGCAATTTTAGGTTTTAAGTTTGACAAAAACGGTACAATAGTGACAGGTTGCTAGCCTGTCGCCTACGGTATACCTTAACCTATATCCTCAGTCGCCTCTTACGACATCCACGGAAGAAATGGAGAGGTGTAATTCTAACCCGACACCACACGCTTGCATTATTATAATAATTCCATTATTTTAATTTTGCTGATTTATTATGATTGACTTGATTGATTTTTAGTTTTATATAAATTAAAAAATATATAGAAACTTTTTTGTTTGTGGCTGTTGATACCTGATTACCTTGGTCTTGAGTTGGTATTAGACGAAGATTTTATTTTATGCACTAGAGCATAAAATTCATTTTATGTCGCCTAGATACAGCATAAACACGAACTTTACGAGCATGAGAAGTAAAAAATCTATTTGCAGGTGGTAGGACTTGTGCATGGTCCGCCCGGATTGCTACCACCATCTTGCTCGCTAATCCTGCCGTGAAAAAGTGGCGTGGAGAGTAAAACAGCCGGTGAAATTACTGGCACTTGAGGTATCCCATCTTAGGCCTCTAGGTTGGCAACGCATCTGCAATCCCCCTGGTGTTGCAGGTGTCTATCTCTTACCATCAGGAGACCCACTTGCTCGTTTGCCATCCAGTCAAATAAAAAAAAAGAACTAGCTAACGAATCTAACCTAAACTCGTAGTCAGTAAACATATAATAACCATACCTACCTATAATAAGTTTTTGGTAAAAATTTCATTTTTAATACAAGCTTTTTTGCTGACTGTACTTTTTGTTGACTGTACTTGCATTGTCACCCAAACTACATTTGCATATCAAATTGCAAGTCGCTGCCATTAACCGTTGAAGAGTTCCGTCCTGCAGAGACTTTGCATGATTTGATGACAAACATCGGGACAGGTGAAAATAAATAAAAAAAATGTAATAAAAAAATATACTGACTCGTACTCATCTTCATTGAAGTCACGATATTCAGACAAGAAGGTGGGAATCGTGGTTATTCTAGATTCTATGTATTATTCTACATATCCAGCAGCTATACACCTTACTATTTTCGATTTCCGTTTTTAATGACCTTCTGCTCTCTCTAAGACACTATGACTTTTGAACTGACTTCAAAAGAAGATTCTTAATTTGACTTGAAACGTAAAAAATTAATTACATCACTATTATTAAGCTATTATTGTACAGAAAATTTAATATAACGACACAAATAAAAAACATTTTACACAGTTTTACCGCGCATAACTAATTGTCTTAATTCTTGATTATCTTCTATACAGTTAGAGTTAGCCCACTACTGTCTTAGTAAAATTAACTTCATATATCGCCTCTTTACAATGACAACGTGACATCTCGGAAAAAACGTTTTTTTTATTATTTGTTAATCGAAACCGCCATATCGAATTTTATTTTCTACAAAAACGCGGCATTTTTTAAGTCAACGGGCGCGAAGTAGTGAGCAAAAGAAGCAACAGTGTCACGTTGTCTCATTCTCACTTGTGGTGGGACACTTAACATTGACAACGCGGCATGTTAGTCGACCCCGGGCGAGCAACGAGAGAAGAGTTCTCGGTTTGCGCAAAAACGTGACATCTCTATTATACCACGTTTTACTTGCAAAGGTAAGTTTCTTATCGTTATTTTATTTTTCATATACAATATGATAATAATAATTTAACTCATTATTCCTGCAAAACTTTATGTGTTTAGAATGAGACAAATTATTTTGTTACGTTATCGAATAAAATGTATTGGTTTTTTTTTGAGTTATCTCATGATGATACGATGTTGTTGATGAATGATTTTAGAATACAAAAAAAATACCTGGTCATTTTTTTATGTTCCGTTTTTGTCGAAATCCCTTTTTTGCGAACATTAAATATAATTAATATGTTACGTTATATCTGCTAAAATAAAATTACTAAATGAACATTTTTTTAGATGGAGTCGCGATCTAGGAAGCTGATTCAATTAGCTACGGGCAATTTAAGTAACCTAAGCTTAGCAAAAGAGGCACGAGGTGCCCAAATGAACTTCACAATGATGAAAGATGAAGATAATAAAACTGTAAAACTAACTGAACTTATAAAAGATAATAAAAGTGCAAAGTGCAAGGTAGAATCTTATTCAGACGAAGTGTTTAAGGAAGCTATAGTTATCAGAAAAAAGCAAAAAGCATACCATCAAAGATGTGGACTAGCCGAAAGAAAGAAAGCTGATCTCATGTATTTGGTCAATAAAAACCTTATTCCCAGATACGAATCTTTGTAAGACTGATAGCTTTTTATTATAAAATTGGATTTTTTTAGAAATTTTTGACTGCACCTTTATGACTAAATAATGTTTAACTTGTGATATTATTATGTAAGTGATAATGTAATAATTTACCTAGCTAAAGTACTCATTATTAAAATGTGCCTTGAATACATTATGAGTTGTTAAAGTTTGCTATTTTTTTGATAAATGCATTTACTTTTTTTTTTTATGAGATGTTCATTTTAAAAGTTACTTAAACAACATAAACTTTTACTTGAGACTTAACTAATAATAGGCAATAGTTTCTCAATTTATCTTCTAATACCTGGTCTATGTGAAGCGGCTAATGTACAACTGTTTTAATTATTTTAAGTAAGACATAGTCGACCAAGAAAGTGTTGTTGTTTCTTTAAAAAAATATGGCTCTGTCCATCAGAGGACAATTTTGCCAGTGTCTAGTAGTTTTTGCCGTTGTACGGTAAAAAAATTCTAGAAAATGAAATATGAGAGGTAATGGTGGATGAACGATGACCGACCAAGAAAGTGCTTTACCATTTTTTATGACAGTTCCCAAATCAGAAAAAAAATAAGGTAGATTGTCATGTTGACTTGTAAGTGAAAATAGTCTGTAATGTTTTAAGCTGTGCAACTGATATTGAACCTTAGGGTGGTAAAGAAATTTCTTGGTCGACTATTATATACTAAGTACCGTAAAATACGATTGACCTCATGTTTGTCCATTTATTATTTTTGTAGTTTTTATAATAATACCATTGCTTGTATTACAAATTACGGTTAAGAAAACTATCTTTTTGTTAAATATTTTATTTTTGGTAATACAAGATTTTTATTTTAACATCGTATTTTATTTAACTTATCACATTGCTTTTTAGAAAAATTAACATCTTCAACGTGATAAGCGAGTTTGTCACATGCATTTTTTCATATTTTTTCATAAAAAGCGTGACAAATTTTCTGTTTTTTATTTATCGATCAAATTTATGGTGATAACTATTGAACAGCGTTTTTTTTTGTGATTTTTCAGGGAGATAATTAGTTAATCCAACAAATTAATTGTAAAGCGACAGTAAAAATACCAATATTTTAAATGGAATAAAGTTTTTTAAGTTATAAATTGGCTTCCTGTAAAATTGCGGTTTTTTAGATGTCACGTTGTCATTGTAAAGAGGCGATATTATTGACTTGTTAATTAACGAAAACTAAAAATAACACGTTGTTGTATGTATGAGTAGTTAACTGTAGTCCATGCAAGTCACAATACGTCGAGTTACGCGCACCTAATACAGGTTTTTAGCTGTTTAATATCCGGTCCAATAGAAATGGCCAGTTAATTTCCTGAACAAGGTGTACTTTTAAATAGCTCGGTAGTATTGCTTTCAACGTAAATTTAACCACAGTTAATATTTTTGCCAGGTTCTTTCTCCGAGCTGAGGTTTATTTGTTTACTCTTGCTGTGGTTTTGCACTTGGATGGTGGCATTTTTATCCTACTTACGAGTAGTCACGTGAAAGGTTGTTTCTCCTATTTCTAATGAGATTTAGATACCCCCCCCCCTCTCTGCACCAATCTCTCCCTCTATCTCTCCCTTTCTCTCTTTTTCTAATAAGCATCTAGGTATGTATTATCATCATCTGCTTAATGAGGGCTATCGCGAATGAATTCGCCGCTAGAGGCGCTAGTGTAGCGTGAGGTCTCCGAAATGTCAAATCTCATAGTTTTTGGGTGAGCTACGCGGGTTTATTTACAATTAGAACAATTTTTTGAATATTTTGCAATATCTGAAATTAATTATGGCAAATATGCGTTCCGGGGCAATGAATGTCTGTGTTTTGAGACAGTTTTGTCTTTCGGAAACCTTTGTCCTCCCTTTTTTCCGAACAAAACGGGAACTATGCAACACTGTGGCATGCTCGATATTTTTATGGTACGGTTTTAAGGTGTATTATATATGATTATAATCTAAACTTTGTTTTCACGCCCGTAATAACAGACTTTCAAAACCATACTTAAAAACCTCACGCAAGAGTGCGCCATCTAGTGAGACAAAAAACGATAGCCCTCATTCCGTCGTAATCGTCAATTTTGAAATTATAATGTTTTTTGACTACTTACTTTTCCATTAAATAACCTAACCATAAACATTTTTTGTTGATGTCACCCAAACTACATTTGCATACCAAATTTCAAGTCGATGCTATTAACCGTTGAAGAGTTCCGTCCTGCGGAGACGATCCTAGCTGGACTACCAGGATGTCACTACTAGATTATTGTATGTCACGCGATTTACATAAGTATTCCAAATTTCATGTTAATCTGACTACACGAAGTTGGTCAAATTTAACTTGCAGGATTTGATTACAGACAGACAGACAACGGGACAGGTGAAACTAAATAAAAGCTTGTAAATAAGGCAAGGAACTCGTTACAGGTATTTTCATTTCTGTACAGCATTTGGTCCAAGCCTTGTCAATTCTTCTTGTCTTTTGCAGGTGGTAGGACCTTGTGCAAGGTCCGCCCGGATTGCTACCACCATCTTGCTCGCTAATCCTGCCGTGAAGCAGCAGTGCTTGCACTGTTGTCTTTCGGCGTGGAGAGTAAGACAGCCGGTGAAATAACTGGCACTCGAGGTATCCCATCTTAGGCCTCTAGGTTGGCAACGCATCTGCAATACCCCTGGTGTTGCAGGTGTTTGTGGGCGGTGGTGATCTCTTACCATCAGGAGACCCACTTGCTCGTTTGCCATCCAGTCGAATATAAAAAAAATCGTTTAATTAACAATTTAATTGAAACTATTTTCTATTAATAATCGTAACATGCACAACTTACTAAAATTACATAATTACCAACACACTTGCGTTCAAAAAACCTTTAACACCATAATTACAGAAGTCAATTTCGCAAATTCAAACTGGAAAGTTTTATGTGTTAGTAATGCCCAGTTTGGAGTGAGCTGTGGGTCAATAAGTGGTTTAGAGAGTTAGGGGTCAGGTTAAAGTGGACACGCTGACCCAGCCCTGACCCCCAAAATAGGTATTTTGCGTGTTTCGTTCAATTCGGTAGTTTTTCTGGCATTTAATATGAATGTGTAAGTTTACCTGTAATTATGAAGATTTAGGAAATTTATCAAGCGCCACTCTTTTCATGAACGACAGGTTCCGTTTAAATGCAAATCTATGAAATCCAGTTGCGAACCTCAAAGCGAAACTCAAATCAATAAATTGAAAAAAAACAGCTCCAATGTTTTAGACTATCGCGGCCATTACCTATTTTTATGATTTAAATTCGGGTTTTGGTTCCGCGTACCTTGATTTTAGCGAAGCTCGATATTTCGCGCCATGATCACGACTGAAAGTTATACTAGCATACCTTAGACTCTAAGTGCTCTAAGGCTTAGAGCAACGCGGGATTCCTACCGGAAGGGAGTAGCCTTAGCGGTAGATTACCTTCAAAATAGTTCTGGCGTTTGTTGCGGGGGGCAATGTGCACAAAAGTGCAGTTCCGCACACTTAAATGCAAAAACAAAACTGCCAACTGACTGTTATGACGACGTTAACACATAAATAATCCAACAATACACTAATCATTTGTGTACAGATGACTCAAAACTCACACATTGACGTAACATCACTAAGTTGTTCATCGGAGAAAAGTCGGATTTATCGCTTGACCGATCCGAAATTTGTACGGGTCAGCGGACTCGATGTTGTTAAACGAATCCGACAATTATGTACGAATAGCAAAAATTTACTTACATGTGAAATGTAACACCATCTTTTTGCAAGCTTGATGTCCCAGATCTCTTTTTACAGCAGAAAACTGAACAATTCGGCATTTTTAGCACTGCAGCGTTCACACGCGCGACTTGATTCCGTCTAGTTTAAATCCGAGCGCGCCTTGTTTTATAAAATTCGCATGCCCAGTTGGGCTTGTACTTTGACAGAGGGGAACGCAGCGAATGGCTACTCCCTTCCGTAGGAAGCCCGCGTTGCTCTAAGTAGCATACCCGTAATTCTCTAGTCTAACTGTGACGAAATACGAGTATCAGAATAAAACCCGAATTTAAATCATAAAAATAATTCCATATAAGAATACTATCGATAATTTCGCCAATGTTGAGGTTGAAAAAGACACTATTGGTTGGCGCTGTACAGTAAACGAAACCCTCACAGGATCACTTTGTTGCTCGTCTGTCTGTCCGTTTGTCAAGACCCTTTTTCTTAGAATCGCGTGGTGGCATCAAGCTGATATGTATATCAAATATTCTAGTCAGCCAACCCTTGAAGCTTTTAAAAAATCAAACTTCTAAGTCAATGCAATAAAACGATACAGTCATTATAACCTTACCAACAAAAAGTTGGAAAGCCCCCGACTTTGTCACATAGCGGTCAAACTTATAACATCCCTCTTTTTGCGTCGGGCGGGGGTTAAAAATAGGGGTGTGTCCACACAAATTGTTGTAACCAAAAACTATTAATAGGATACTTCTGGACCCAATTGCATAAGAAATTAGAAGCTAATAGTATAAGTGATTTTGTATTGAAATTCACTAATACTATCCATACTACACTAATATTATACATGCGAAAGTGTGTGTGTTTGTTTGACACGTCTTTCACGTCGAAACGGAGCGACGGATCGCCGTGATTTTTGGCATGGAGATAGTTTATGGGCCAGAGAGTGACATAGGCTACTTTTTATCCCGGAAAAATGCACAGTTCCCGAGGGAACTGCACGCGATAAACGAATTCCACGCGGGCAAAGCCGCGGGCGAGAGCTAGTTTTCTTATTATTTATTATGCAATTGTGCCCTGGTTGTTATAGAAACTTGAAATTTGGTATAAAGTTAGCTCTTATAGTACAACAAATAAGAAAAGTCAGAAAATTATATTTTTTATGTCTGTCTATGTCAGTAATCATCTACAATGACCCCACACTGCGTACATTCTGCTTAGTAACACTGGATATTTATATTTATAAGAATACCTACAAACTGGCACGAAACCTTTGGTGCGCTAGTCTCATTCAGCATAACAATTACGACACCCGGGACTTACCACGCTTAACGAAACGAGTACTTTATACCTCGACGTTTCGGCCACACTGCATTAGCTCATTAGTAACTATGTTAATTTACGTCTCTGTCCACGCTAACTTTTGATTACTACCACGAATTAATCCCAAATGAAATCGAGAGAAAGAACTTGTATTACTAAACATAACAACTGCTAACATCTGGTAGCGTGGTGAACGGTGGTGGTGCTCTGACGATGAGCTCTGGTTGAGTTCGAAACGCGTCAGACTAGTGTGGAGATAGTGATAGATGGGTTTGTGTCATGTGTGTGTTCGTATAGCGTGAAGGTGGAGGAACTGCACGAACACACATTTCTTGCATAAACGTACCTATCAGAAGGTCGCGCGTGAGCAAAGTAATTGTTTCAGTTTATTGTTATTATCTAAAGGTTTTTATATTTCAAGGGACCCTAAAGGCTCGACCCGCGAGTGCGTTTAGGTGACGTCGCGTGTTCAGCTAATTTAGGAAACGAAAGCATTGGATTATTATGCAACATGGCCGTAGGATAATGAAATATGTTTCATTAAACATATTATTTAATTACAAGCGAGTGCCAGCAACTTCGTCTGTATCCTGCGGGAACTTTGAACAGATAACCTAAACAACTTAGAAAAATTGAAAATCTCCAAACCTGCGATGCAATTCAATGGTGTGTGTGAAGTTCCCAATCCACGCTGGGCCCGCGTGGGAACTACGGCCCAAGCCCTGTCACTGTGAGAGGAGGCTTGTAACCCAGCATTGGGACGTATATCGGACGGATGACGATGTAATTTGTCAGACGTCCAGCTATCTACATACATACTAAAGTAACACGCACACACATACAAGCTTTCGCATTTATAATTGTAATTAGCTCTTACGTGTATCATCATCATATCAGCCATAGGACGTCCACTGTTGGACATAGGCCTCCCCCATAGCCCTCCAGTTGCATCGGTTGGAAGCGGCTTGCATCCACCGTGAACCCGGCGACTTTAACCAGGTCATCCATCCATCTCGTTGGTGGACGTCCTACGCTGCGTTTGCCGATCCACGGTCTCCACCCGAGAAACTTTCGGCCCCAGCGACCATGTTCTCCGTGCTGTATGGCCAGCCCATTACCACTGCAACGAGCTAATTCGCTTGGCTATGTCGGTGACCCTTGTTCTTCTACGTATCTCCTCATTTTTGATTTTTTACGAATGTATGTGTCAAAATTTAACTTAATTTTTTTATTATTTTTAAATTTACAAATGGTGGGGGGGGGGTTGCTATAATCCCCATGCTTGGCAGGCGGCTTAGGGATCGCAGTATTACATTGATGGAATACGCAGAACACGCTGCTGCCCGTCTTTTGGATTTTCCCTTAGTCGCCTGCTACGACACCCAATGGGATGAAATGGGGGGGAGCTATTCTTGTCCGGACACCCCACGGAACCTTAGCACTTAGCACGGGAAACCGGTGGATGCAAGTGGCGAGTTGTCGTTCTGTGGCGTTCTAAGGGGGAGGCCTTTGTTCAGCAGAGGACGTCTTCCGGCTGATGATGATGATGATTATTTTTAAATAAATACACTAACACTATGGATACGAGTACTTGAGTGGAGACCGCGTCTCGGCAAACGTAGTGAACGACCCTCCGGCCAGGTAGAATGGCATCTGCGAAAGGCTGGTAGAAGCTGGATGCGTGTAGCGGAGGTCATGGCGCAATGGCGCTCATTGGAGGAGGCTTAGGCTCTGTTTCCACCAGAGATGTGCGAGGATGTTTTGCGAGGAATGTGTTTTTCATGAACCAATAGAAATGCTTCATTTACCCTCGCCTCGCTCCACTCAGCGTTTCCACCAGGGATGTGCTGTGCAAGAATAGGTAATTAAAGCGTTCTGGTTCCTGAAAAACAAGCAAAGGAAATGCAGCCTTATGTCCAACAGTGAACTGTTATATTGTTTGACTAGCTTTTGCCCGCGGCTCCGCGCGGTTCGGATATCGCGCGCTGTTCCCTCGGGAACGGTGCATTTTTCCAGGATAAAAAGTAGCCTATGTCACTCTCGGGCCCATAAACTATCTCTATGCCAAAAATCACGTCGATCCGTCGCTCCGTTACGGCGTGAAAGACACAAACACACTTTCGCATTTATAATATTAGTATGGATAGGACGCCCTCAGACTAGGTGGAGCGATGATCTTCGCAGGTTAGCTGGCAAGAACTGGATGAGACTGGCCGAGGATCGTGCTCAGTGGCGTGCAACTGGAGAGGCCTATGTCCAGCAGTGGACTAAGATAGGCCGATGATGATGATGATGATGATGATGGATAATGATGGATGATGGATAACGTTATTTGTCCGAAATTAAGAAGTTAATTGAATAATACTATTGTGATAGGATCCATAAAGCCTCTCTGTGATTACTGTTGACTAAAGCACAGTTTCGTTCTGCTTGCACTTTTCAAACTTTGGACTTGAAGTTCTCAGCGACCCGCTTATTTGCTTTCCGCTTTTTATTCTCAAGAACTTTGTCGCATTGTCTACAAAACAATAGCAGTTTAAAAGTAAAACGGTACCTATTGGGGTTCTTTATTGTATATAAAACACATGAAATTTACAGTTAACAAGAAGACAAAAATAACTAACCCAAGATACCTTAACTAAATATCCGTGTTACTACAACAATAAAAATTACAAAAAGATAAAAAAAGCTGTTCAATTTGATAAAAGTAAATTAAATTAATGAAAATTAAATCCCTGCTGAAGTTAATTCTTTACTTTCTTGTATTTCAAGAGGTTATTGTTTTTTTTTTACAAGATGGAGCGACGACCTGGTTAAGATCGCGGGATCGCGTTGTATGCGGAAAGCACAAGACCAGTCTCAGTGGAGAGCCTTGGGGGAGGCCTATGTCCAGCAGTGGACGTCTTTCGGCTGACATGATGATGATGATGATTGTATTTATCTTGTATTTTTTTATGCACCGGTTTTCTGCCTTGTGGTGATATATGTACGAGTATATGTATTTAGTAAACAGTGCATCATATCCTGCCTCTGTGAGGTATATACAATAGTCTAACTGGTGACTGCTACGTGTTCGTAGACGTGCTACGAAGTTCGTAGCAGTGCTACGAAGTGTTCGTTCGTTTACTATTAAATTTTCTTGGCTTTAAAAAAAAATTGTTTCACTCATAGTACTTAAAAGCCGTATAATAAGCCGTGGCAGCCTAGCGGTTTGACCTGAATGGCCTTTTAAGCCTTTGCTTATGAAATCTGAAATTAATAGTTTTGGATCATGGACAAGGATATTTGGAAATAATTTCAAACCATATTAGTGACCCCGGCTCGCACCTCTGAGTTTTTCGGAATTCATGTGCGAAATTACATTTGAAATTTACCACGAGCTTTACGGTGAAGGAAAACATGGTGAGGAAACCTGCACAAACCTGCGAAGCAATTCAATGGTGTGTGTGAAGTTCCCAATCCGCACTGGGCCCGCGTGGGAACTACTGCCCAAGCCCTCTCATTCTGAGAGGAGGCCTGTGCCCAGCAATGGGACGTATATAGGCTGGGATTATTATTATTATTATTATTAGTGACCCCTTACCACTGATGTATCCCCTTAAATCAAATAGCGAATCTACCGTGTTAAAAGTGCAGTTGTGTTCAAAGTCAAAGTCTAAATATCTTTATTTAATTTAGGCTATAACAAGCGCTTATGAATGTCAAAAAAAATCTAGCACCGCACCGGTTCGGAAAAACCTCTGTGGAGAAGAATCCGGCAAGAAACTCAACGAGGTTTTTTTTTTAAACAGATTTACAATATTATTGAATGATATCTATACCTACATCACAAGTATTTAACACAACTTTATTTTTAAAACAGTTGGTTCGCTATTTGAAGGGATCGCCAATGCGGATCGGAATTATTTCCAAATATCCCTGTCCATGATATAATCATTAACTTTATAATACGCCTTAGATATTAATGTTTTCTTGACAATAGACCTGAATTTTGTATGCTTGTCATTTGTGAAATACTTTTGGATTTTTTTTATAAAAACGTATGCAATTTCCCAGAAACGACTTTTTGGTTTTAGCCAGTCTGTTAAATACTTGTGATGTAAATCATTCATTAAATATTGACACTGTTTTACAGCCGCAGTTGCATATATTAATAATAATATTCTAAATCTGTTTTCAAAACATTTTATATACCTCGTTGAGTTTCTTATCGGATTCTTTATAACAGAGGTTTTTCCGAACCGGCGACAAATTTTGTGGCATTCATAAAAATTTGTTATAGCTCAAATTGAATAAAGATATTTCCATTTTGACTTTCATTAATTATTTGAAATAGAGCCAGCCAACCTCGATTCTAAAATCTCTGATACTACTGAAAAAAATATTTCACTTAGCTTTGTATAAACAAAGCTACCACCCTTCATAATTAACTTAGCCTACTTTTACGTATCACGGAAAATTGCAAAATTTGTAATTCAAAGCCTAGAACTTGTTTACCTCTTTACCGTGGGATCCTTTATAGGGTATTAAACTATCTCCATACCAAATTTTATCTAAAAAGTTTCAGCGGTTTCAATATACAGGTTAACAAACATACAGACAAACAAAACGAAAAAAGGAGTATTCCCGAACGATTCTGGTTCAGTTTGTGAATAATGCAAAGCTCTATCGACGTCGATCAATATAAATAAGAAATCCGATACCGCTTTTGACATTCCTACATATGTATGGGGAGGGGATGATTCGACGCTGGGGAGGCAAGAATCAACGAAAATAAAACCTCATGCAATTGGCGTCGGTATCTGATTACAACATAAACTCACCAACAAAAAGTAGGAAAATCCCCGACTTTGTCACTTCGAAGTTCAATATCTCAAAAACGGCTGAACCGATTTTGATAAAACATGTCTAGGAACCATCGCTAAAAAACCTGCTTTCAATTTAAAAAACCAAGTTCAAATCGGTCCACCCGTATAAGAGCTACGGGCCACAGACAGACACACACAGACATACAGACACACAGGCACACATAGCGTTCAAACTTATAACACCCCTCTTTTTGCGTCGGGGGTTAAAAATTGAGCTCATATTGATTCGCTTCAACATTTTTATTACTTCGTTTATTTACAAACATTTTTCTTGAGTAAGAAGAAAGAAAAAACTTATTCACTTTCACAAAAGACACACAAATAGAACAAAAATTACAAACATAAAAATAGTACATTATATACAATTCTGGAGGTGTCTCCGTAAAATCGAAACGGCCGAAAACATTCATAGCTAATGTCCTTTGATCATAATCAATCCTGATGTTAAGAGAAGATATGATCTGAAATGGCTCCCGACATAGCTCGAAGAATATGCAAGTTGAAGTTACAATGTATGGACCATATAACTCGAAGAACAGATAGGTAACCGTTGGGGAGAAAACTTCCACGAACCGGAAGACGAAGCGTTGGCAGCCCTACCAAGCGGTCTGACGACATCGCTATAGTTACTGCACTATGTTGCAACTTTTCATGGTCCTCTTTAGCACGTCCTTATATCTCAGAACTTGATTACGTCTCAGTGGGAAAACGAGGCCGCTAACCGACAGGAGTGGAGAGCTAAGGTGAAGCCTAAAGTCCACGACTTTGAACTGAGACGGCGCTGTGACTTAGACACCAAGCGCGATAATCTGAAACCCGACCATCTGCGGCAATCAGTTATAATTATGTTAACGGTGTGCTCACGTGCCCGGACTGTGTGAGGATCTTCTCTAAGAAGATTTGCTACGTCAGCCACTTACGAGCGCATGAGCGACACCGACGGAGTTGAAGCTGTTGCCATGGCCGAAATCGGCCGGACCAGATCATCATTATCACCATAGTTACGGGCAACCGGTGGATGCGAGAGATATTGCGCCGGGTAGTAATTAGTTTGCAATTTAATGATTTCAATTTGGGTTTTAAATAAATAAATATCATGGGACACTTGACACCAATTGACCTAGTCCCAAACCAAGCAAAGCTTATACTGTGGATACTAGGCAACGGATAAACATACTTATATAGATAAATACATACTTAAATACATATTAAACATCCAAGACCCGAGAACAAACATTCGTGTTATTCACACAAATATCTGCCCCGGCTGGGATTCGAACCCAGGACCTCAAGCTTCGTAGTCAGGTTCTCTAACCACTTAGCCATCCGGTCGTTTTGATCCGCGTACCTTGATTTTAGAGAAGCTCGATATTTCGGCACAGTAGCCGCAATTGTCTAAAATATTGTGTAGTTTGCAATTCACCTGTAGTCCCAAATATTTAGGTATTAAAAAAAGTTATAGCTACATAAAGATAGTGTAAGTTTCCGTAACATTTCCATATCGGAGTATCGCGGCCATTTTCATTAGTAAGTATAATTAAAAAATCGGTTGATAAAATATGTTGTTGCAAAAGATGGAGAAGTGGCAAGAGTAAAGTTATCAAAAATATCGCACGCGACTTTGCAAATGAATTTGAAAAACTCAGAGATGCAAGCCCGGGTTTGAACCCACGTGCCTGATACTCGTAGCTCAAAGCCACCCATCTTTTAGCCACGCTGTAAAGTCTACAAAGTCACGCTGTAAAGTGTAAAACTCGCCACATTATATGAAAACTGACGGCAAACGGGACACAGTCGAGGTTTTAATTCAAATGGAAATAGATTTTAATTACTTTAGTACGAAATGGGACATTTCTTTCCTGTTCCGGTCCCGAGAACTAGATTTAATTGAAAACTGGATCTAAATTCTGTACGAGCAAGCTCTAACTGAACGATGCAAACTTACTTTTTTTCCTAAACTTTTATAAAACATACTTACCCCGTCATTTTTGTAAGCTTGTTAAGCTTGTGTTAATACATTCGTTTGTTACCAGTAATTTTAACATCTTTTTATGTTTAAGGATTAAATTAAAAATTGAAAAAAAATTAAAATCCATTTATTTCATGTTTCATAGACACATAAAGGTTAATACTTAAAGATTGGTAAGTATAGAGCATTTACTAAAGTTATTACTAAGTTGAGTTTCTTTTTAATAAAATTCTTCTTTTTAATATCTTATTTCAATATCTTTTGCATTAAAAGTCAATGAGGGTTTAGGCTTGTTGGTGCTAGTATCATTTGACATACTTTGACATTTATTTTGTGTCACGTTTGTGATTGGTGAGGGTGTAGTTAATGTACGACTTGTTAACGCATGTTCAAATAATGCACGGCATGATAATCCGTGCTTATGTACATTTGTTTTTCGTGCACACCGAATATTAATAAATTTAGTAAAAAATAACTTATACTCATACTCATACTCATACTCTTTTATTGGTAATATCATTATTACATGTCATTTTGTTAAATTATTCTAATATATTCTAAGAACTAATTAATCAAATATTTTTCAGTAAATAATAGCCGTTGGCTGAAATTTGAGGAACTCATCAAAAGTGTAGAATGTGTGCTCGACAAGCCAGTTTTTCAGTCTTTTTTTAAAAATGTCTAACGACGGAGCCGAAGTAATTGTCTCGGGCAACTTGTTGTACACCGTCGGGCCTACAACATGAGTCACTTTGCCGGACTTAGCGAGCCGTCGCTTGACCGGACGGAGCCTTTGAGGGTTACGCAGAGAGTGGGTTGCCATATCAGCGCGCCTACCATACTTGCACAGATTACTATATACATATACACCAGTTTGGAATATTACAATATATATTGATACTGGCGCTTCGCCGGCCGCTGCCGCGGCACGCTCGCTACGCTCGCTCGGCTCGCGCATTTTGGTCACAATTGAACCTAACACAAGCTAACACAAATCTATTGTCATGCGAATCTATTGGATTCAGATTATCACGTCCTAAATTATCACTATGTACATTACGGCGCGCGCAATATTTTGTACGCCCTGATAATGTGCGACCATGATATTGTACGGCATGATATAATCGGAAACAAAAATGCTTCGGATTATCACGTCGTACATTATTGCGCGTACATTCCGAGTTTTAGGTACATTATTGTTTCCCATTGGTGAAATGGCTAAATGACCCAATCACAAGAACGGAACATCAAACGGACCTCGTCGTCAAAAAACCTTATATAGAACTGGACGGAAATTCCTTTAGGTACACTTTTTCTATATCGAAGTTATGCCTGGAAAATTATTTATACCTCTTGTTTTCTGTGGAGGTTAAAATATCAAAAGCATGCACGCGTTTTCACGTAAGTTTAAATATAACCGTCTATCCCACTAGTCCCATTGAGTTGTCCCATTGATGGGACAACTGAGACGATTACGTCCCAGTAGTCCCATGGGACAACCAAGTTTAAAAAAAGACTTAGAGTTTTGTTTTATATAGAGGGTGGTTAAAATTGAGATTGGTGTTTGAAAACTTCAAATATTTAACAAATTTTAAAACAAGCCGTCAGTTTTTCGAAATAATATGTATCTTTTATTTATTCCTCTAATATCATGTATGGAAAATTTTATGTTAATCGGTTCAACAGTAATTACGTGTGAAAGCGGAACAAACAAATAAACCTACTTCCGCATTTATAATATTAGACACAAACAAACATTAGTAAGGAGAAGGATAGTTTATGTATGTTTTAATTACTCTTTGTTTCGTTCTGAGTAATTTTCGGCCGACAAAATACTTTAATTCTTCTTCGGTGAAATTACGTTAGAACAGGCTCAAACGAAACAGACAAAAAACATCTACAGAAACAGACAGCGGTCGGCGAAATTGCACGTAATATCTTGTTATTTCATAAAAGAGAATAAGGCGAAAATAATAACTGATACCAGAGTTAGTACATCATTTGTCTAAACCTTTGTTGTACAAAAAACCACTATCTTCGTAATGGCAACACACAATAGACGCATTTACATTTTTGCTCACTAAATGATTAATGTTTACGTCCAGAACACTTCGACGTCAGTACAAAAACATCTAACATGCGTAAATAACGATGAAAATTATCTAGATTGTTTTCCGATACAGAAGCAATTTTGTCTCGTCAACGTGCAAGCGTAAGCTTAAATCCAGATTATATTTCAGGCAACTCTAAATTTTAAAAACTGAGACAAAATGGACTTAGGTACTTCAATAGCAAAAAATATAGTTATTTTTAAAACAAATACACTTTTTTTAGATTGGTGTTACATGTTCTGTTTGCTGCCAGTAAGGATAAGGAATAATAATGTCGTTGCGATGGCAAAAATACAAGTATTCAGGTTTTTAAAAATGGATTGTGTTGTATCGGGTTCAATTGTTTTTTTTAAAACGGGCGAACATTGTTAATCACGCAATCTCGTCTGACAGTCCAACGCGACACGTGGAATCGTGACGTTTCTTATCAAACTGACATGGACGCCGAGCCATTTTGCAATGGATTTGTAGGCTTTCCTTATTAAGAATAACCCTAGACGAGTGCTAGATAACAAAGAATGTAAACTCTGAAAAAAGGATAAAACGAGGATGAAGTCTACTGTTAAACTTACCAGGGTTTTAGTAAGTGTTTCGGTGCGTCAGTTTCGAGTTTAGTTGTTGTGGTGCGATGTAAAATTGCATTAGTACCGCCGTGTGGAATCCGGCTGGGGTGCCGCGGCTAGTGGACGCGCGTGAGCGAGGCGCGGTGCGAGACGCGACTACCCGACTGACAGGCCTCGGCGCGCATGCGTGGGATCGGTCGATGCACAACACTCGGTCAGTGGGCCGTCTCATTTCGTCTACCCTGACCAAAAACAAACACCCTTTGTCTTCACCGGTAGACGGCACGGCGCCGGTTCAGTCGGTTAAGGAGTTATGAGTTTCGCACCTGTGGATCTAAATTGGATTCGCCAATTATCGATGGAAATCTCGGACTCTGATTAGGAAAAATTACGATCAATATCACATGTTCGAATCTACAAGGATGTTGTTGATAATTTTAAGCTTAGCACCTGTAGCTCAGATTTATATTTAACATTAGAAATTTACCATGAGCTTTACGGTGATGGAAAACATCGTAAGGAAACCTGCGAAGCAATTCAATTCAATGGTCTGTGTGATTTCCCAATCCGCACTAGGTCCGCGTGGGAACTACGGCCCAAGCCCTCTCGTTTTGAGAGGAGGCTTAGTGCCCAGCAGTGGGTAGTGGGATAGGCCGAGATGATAAAGATGATGACCTGTAGCTCTCTATTGATTATCCTACTAATATTGCCTATCCTACTAATATTGCCTGTCCTACTAATATTGCCTGTCTTACTAATATTGCCTGTCCTACTAATATTGCCTGTCTTACTAATATTGCCTGTCCTACTAATATTGCCTATCCTACTAATATTGCCTGTCTTACTAATATTGCCTGTCCTACTAATATTGCCTGTCTTACTAATATTGCCTGTCCTACTAATATTGCGTATCCTACTAATATTGCCTACCTCTTTTTGTATTTTCATCGCGTAAAATCCATATCGAAAATACAAACTGAGACATGGATGCACAGAAAAACCAGAAAAAGAGACCAGCGCTGGGAATCGAACCCAGTTTCTCAGCATTCCGTGCTGCGTGCTGGACAGGAGTCTAGAGACAAATTTCTCCTATGCATACTTATCTCAGGTTGCTTTTTTCTACTACGCTACTTAAGCAGCAGCACTAGCGACATGACAGACATGAGTTTCATTATGGTTTTACAGGATGACCGTAAAAGTAACAATTTTGGAGTTGAAATAAAAAATACAAAAAGTCTCCAAAAAACAATCATAATACACGTAGTTACGAGAAAACAATGATCAATATATCACCGCCAGGAACGATACTTCCTGGCGGGCGCTATCTATAGGTAAATTATGTATCAGTCGTGTTTTCAAATTTCTAGTGAATCAGAAAAAATGTACGCAAAATGCATGAAATCGTACGCTAATAAAAAAAAACTACACGGTGACATATTGATCACTGTTTTCTCGTAACTACGAGCAATACATTTTTTTTTTAATTAGCATAGGTACGATTTCGTAAATTTTTCATACCTATATATGCATTTTTTTTATGTGAGTTTGAATTCCATATGGCACTATGTCACCAAGAGGTAGTAGCATGACACAATCTGGAGGGTTTTCTATCAATATCTCCAAGACTAAAAGGATCCTGATTTCGTATGACAGTTTCAACAACTTCACAATTCTCTAACCTTGCGATTCCCGAGGGATGCAGACAAAGTCACAGACAATAACTAGTTGAGTGAGCGAGCGCGAAAATGCTTTCGTATGTCCAGCGAGATCCGGTTCTCTTCCTCTACACAGGTCGGCTATCTCAACCGATTCTCATGATATTTTGTGAGCAAGTGCGATAATTGTATGGAATTTTTTGATCTCCTCGTATTCAACTTTTAAAATTTTTGATAGTGGTGAACGTTGGTGGAATAATAGAAAACTTAAAATACAGAGTAGAGACTAATAATCCTTAACTTGGCAGCGTATCTGATAAGATACATAATTTTAGATCATGTTTTTGTATATTTTTTTAAGTTATTTTTTTTAGCTTTACAAAAATGCACGAGGCTTGAATTGAGTACATTTGTCTCAACTTGCCAAGTCTAACCTAACCAACAAAAAGTTAGAAAGCCCCCGACTTTTTCACTTCAAAGTTCAATATCTCAAAAATGGCTGAACCGATTTTGATAAAACAGTCTAAAAACCTTCGCTAGAAAACCTGCTTTCAAATTTAAAAAAAACCGCATTCAAATCGGTCCACCCGTTTAAGAGCTACGGTGCCACAGACAGAGACACATAGCGGTCAGACTTATAACACCCCTCTTTTTGCGTCGGGGGTTTAAAAGAGGGGTGTAACTTTGAAGCCAATGGACTGATTTCAATGCGTTTTAATGGGGGCTTTGGGAATATAGTAGACCTGTTTACCGGAAATAGTAAAACTATGTAATGGTCCAGAGGAAACAAATTGTGAACCTCTGGTCGGTAAACCACATGCGAATGAGGGGTTTCACCGAGGTGAAATATCGCTAGATGGCGTTAGTATCGTGAGGTCCGTTTGACGTTTGACGTTTGCTCGTGATTGTTTAAACTCAAACAAACTCAAACTAAAACTCACAACATTTATTGACAAGAAAAACACACTATAAGTATCACAACAAAAACACAGTAAAAACATAAATAGGAGAAGAGAGGAAAATAAGAGACATTGTGCTGTAGTGTGATGCCAAAAGGAAATGAAAGGAGGAGGAGGAGGAGGGGGAGGGTTTAAATAGCTAAATGAGCCAATCGCACGCAAACGTCAAACGGATCTCACGACACTAACGCCATCTAGCGATATTTCGCCTCTGTGAAAACTCTCATTCACTAGTTTTATAGATCCTCAGTAATCTCAGCGCAAAACCCACAACAATAGCAAAGACTATTGAAACTTAAAATAATGTTTCCCAGAAAGTTCTCAGGACAGGAAAATAGAAATGTAAAGAGCTGAAAACTACCCATTTTATTGAAAATCGAAGACTTGGAAACAGTGGATGAGTACTGAAGCAATCTGAAAATTCCACGGTGCCTATTCGGAGATTTACTCTAGTATTGGTTTTAGAAGTTTGTTATAAGTATTATATGCTTCTTAATTTTTTAAATGATCTACAGACAGCTCTTGTAATGTTAAGGTCAAATTCGTAACTTTACACGTTCTTATTTACAAACATTTATTTTGACCATTGACTTCATGAATTAATTACGCTATTGTTCTTGTTTTTTTTTTGTTCTGTGTCTTAAATTTATTGTTGTTTTGTTAACTTTCAGAGTAAAAATTAAAAATAATGTTGTATTTTTTTTATTATATCAGTACCAAATTGATAAATAAATAATTGATAATGGATTGATACATGCAGAATTATGAGATTGCATGAAAGTGGCCTATTTTGTAATTAATTTCTAGTAACATTAAAATTATTCAACTTATTTACGAACTAACTAAGATAAATTTGAGTTAAAAAACAAAACAAACTAAATCCTTGAATAAATATCCCTAAAAATCATGTTAAAACTAAACCCAATAAAATTCTCACGGACTTCCATCACAGTATTTTGCACTCTTTTATAAGATACTATTTACTTATGTACATATTTCACAAATGCCTTCTAGCAGCCTCGAGACGCAATTTCCCTCGATTCGATGTTATTTTAATTTTTTTTCCATGTAATGTATTTATATGTGTATCGAATATGTGTTAATAAATGTTTCTCTCTCTCTCTCTCTCTCTCTCTCCCTCAAGCAAAATCACATTTGAGCTGAAGCTTGCTACATAAATACTCTGAATAAGGGTGTTTTAGTTTAGAAATCTCGTTCCTTTCAGAGGTATGTCGGAGGACTCGGAGGATAGTCCGTTGGAAAGCAATTTCATTGGGAATTACTAATGATTTCCATAATAAGACTGTTATGCTACTTTTCTGACTTAAATCTCGTAGCTACTAGTGCAAATGCTTATAGCCGGAAAACATCGTAAAAGGGTATATAGGTTCGTGTCCTAAAAAATTCTGAGAGAAAGAAAGATAGAAGACATTTATTCACTAACATAGAGACACATATACAATAAAAATTAACACACTAATTAATGCACAACAAAAACAGGTTAGATTATCAATAAACATACACTGACACATATTTTTTTTATTTAATTATTTAATATTAATCAAAAATACCTAATCTAACCATAAAAAAAAACATTTTTAATACAAGATTTTTCTGCTGACTGTACTTTGTGTTGACTGTACTTGCATTGTCACCCAAACTACATTTGCATACCAAATTTCAAGTCGATGCTATTAACCGTTGAAGAGTTCCGTCCTGCGGAGACGATCCTGGCTGGACTACCAGGATGTCACTACTAGATTATTGTATTGTCACGCGATTGCCATAAGTATTCCAAATTACAAGTCAATCTGACTACTGGAAGTTGGTCAAATTTAACTTGCAAGATTTGATTACAGACAGACAACGGGACAGGTGAAACTAAATACTTAAAAGCTTCTAAAAAATATGAAGATGTAAAATTCCGTGACGTCACGGCCCCCCACTCCCGAAGGTTGACGCGCATCATCATTGTTGATCTTAGATAATTTAAGATTGTCGATCGACAAAAGAAAAACTAACTTTCCAATATTTTCAGATGATTTAACTGCCAAACTAAATAGAATCATATTTTTTACGTTACCTTCCAGGAAACAACGCAATCGGGCATTTCTACCTAATATTGTACCATGAGTTTAACAAAAAACCGGCCAAGTGCGAGTCGGACTCGCGCACGAAGTGTTCCGTACCATCTATACAACATTCATTAGACATTAGCAAAAAAACGGAAAAAAAACACGTTTGTTGTATGGGAGCCCCTTAAAATATTTATTTTATTCTGTTTTTAGTATTTGTTGTTATAGCGGCTACAGTTATACATAATCTTTGAAAATGTCAACTGTGTAACTATCACGGTTTATGAGATACAGCCTGGTGACCGACGGACAGACGGATGGGCAGGCGACAGCGAAGTCTTAGTAATAGGGTTTCCGTTTTTACCCTTTGGGTACGGAACCCTAATAATTTGGGATGTAGAGTAGACTCGGTCCAGATTCAGAGCTGGAAAAACAGGGTCTCCAAGATGTGTCCCCAAAATGTTGTATGGAATGTGTCCCTTTTGTTACAAAAATTACTAAGAAAAATTCGTAACAAAACGGACACATCCATACAATATTTTGGGGACACACTGTAGACCCTATTTTTCCAGCTCGGAGACACGGACTGTCTACCTTCCAAATTTTGTTGAAATCAGAGAGGTAAACTCAGGGTACAAGGATAGTTAGAAATGCCCAATTCAAGCTTAAGCCGAGTTTAGACATGCAAGAAAAATCGTGCAAGTTGCATTACATTGCGTTGCTCGATTGACCACTACAAACTCAAGTTAGTGGGGGGATAGTTCCGATGGAGTGCCGAAAAGTTTCTCGATGAGGGCTACGGCATAGATGTCGCTAGTGTCGCTGCTTAAGTGGCTAAATAAGAAACAACACAAGCTGAGATATGAGGTGCATAGGAGAAATTCGTGTCTGTATCGTTGTCCAGCGGTGGTGTAGCGGTATAGCACACGGCACGGAATGCCGAGGACCTGGGTTCGATTCCCAGCGCTGGTCTTATTTTTCTGGCTTTTCTGTGCATCTACATTTCAGTTTGTATTTTCGATATAGGTTTTACGGGATGACCGTAAAAGTAACAAAAAATTTGGAATTGAAATAAAAAATAAAAAAAGATTCCAAAAAACCAATCACTACAAACTCGTTGGCTCGTTACGGCCTGGCATACAACATAATGCAACTTGCACGATTTTTCTTGCTAGTCTAAACTCGGCTTTAAATCACAACCTACTCAAGTATCGTCCCGTGTCATAACACCGCTAAGGAGTGCTATAAGCCAGCTGTGACGCGGGCATACCGGAATGATCCGGATATAGCCACGTAAAGGCGTCTATGGATCGTGTGCGACGAATTCGCTTCTTGGATTTTTCGTACCTGTGTGTACAGGATATTATGTAACTGCAAATCCCTTATGTGTCATGAAAGTTCACTTGATTTCATGTTGATATGCCATTAATATCCCACTAATATTATAAATGCGAAAGTTTGTAAGTCTGTTTGTTTGTTTGTTGACATTTTTCACAGTTTTGTGAAGTGAATTTTAATTTTATTGTTTTTGACATTTTAATTATTTTATTGTTCGTTTGATTGTTCCTATTGCATAAACTTGACTTAGATTTAAGTATATTCTTGTTTTGGTTCTAATTATTATTATTGAATTGAATTGTAATTTGACATACTAAATTCTATTTTTTATTTTTTTATTCTGGCTGACAATTTATTGTAATAAGATTTTTTTTATACATTTGACGATCCTTTTGCGAGTTTCTTGTAATTAACTGACATGTGTAATAATGTATTTTTTCAAAAGGTAATAAATAAATCTAATCTAATCTAATCTAATCTTTGTTACTTCATCATGTCAAAACCGCTGAACCGATTTATCGGTCTACTCTAGGCAACTCTATCGTGCGGTTGTGTACCGAGCCGGCGTAGGTTATCAAGGACACTGCCGAGAAGGTAACTGCTCTTTTTTTGTACTTTGGCCACGTGGCTCTGGGCTGCCAGCCTAAAAAGCTTAGCCTTTATATAGATCCGCCTCTAGTTTTCTTCCTATTTACATTGTTCAATCCCAGACACTCGCAATCATTCGCAAATCGCGAAGTCTGCTGAGACCGCAAAGATCTGCGGCCAGTGCAAATAAGTCAATACGAGGGCTCTCACCAGACGAGGGGCTACGGAGTCACTACGTTTTATAATGTATAGAACCAGAGAATAAGTATAACTAAGCGTTTTAATGTATGGGACAAAAACCTTTTCCCAAAGTATCAGATGCCAAACTAGGTATTTTGCTCAAATAATTATTGAATCCGGCCCTAAACTACGGAGTGCAAAATTCTAACTTCGTATATCGCCGTCCTGCTGGCGCTAATATAAATTACGAGAGTGAGAGGGACGGGACGATTTTCGAATTTCTTTAGTAGCCCCCCAGGCGATACTTTGCGGAGGTCTATATCAATGAACTAGGTAAGTATAAATAATATAATGAATAAGCGACTTTACCAACTCACCAAATTTTATTGAAATCTGTGAAAAAAGGTACCTAATCAACAACAAAATAAAAATTGGCCCTGCACCGTAAGGTCGGGGTGAGGGTGAGCAAAGTAATCCTATCCTACTAATATTATAAATGTGAAAGATTGTGAAGATGTTTGGATGTTTGGAGGTTTGGCGATGTTTGATATTCAATCACGTCTGAACCGCTGAACCGATTTAGATGAAATTCGGTATACAGATAGTTTGAGTCCCGGGGAAGGACATAGGATAGTTTTTATCCCGGAAAATTTGACAGTTCCCGCGAGATAGCGATAAACGAATTCTGCGCGGACGGAGGCGCGCAACAGCTAGTTGTTTATAGTTCATTGATTTGGACCTCAAAGTAATGCCTGATTCAATAAATTACTTGAATATGATAAGGCCCATTAAAGGCAGACCTAATATTGGCAAAGATCAATATATGTCAGGCCCGCAGAAGGTGCAACCCTGCCGCGCCGCGTCAGACGAATCGGGCCGCAGATTAAAACCGATCTTATTATTGCCGAGGCTGCAACATGCGACTGCATATTGTTTAGGGTTCGGTTGAGGCGCGCTCTTTGTTCCATCCCATCCCAGCCTATACAACGCGTCTCATCATCATCAGCAGCCGGAAGACGTCCACTGCTGAACAAAGAACTCCCCCTTAAAACGCCACAATGAACGACAACTCGCCACTTGAATCCACGTTTCCCCGCAACTCTCACGATATCTTCAGTCCATCTGGTGGGAGGCCTGCCAACGCTTCGTGGTCGCCACTCGAAGACTTTTCTTCCCCAACGGGTATCTGTTCTTCGAGCGATGTGGCCCGCCCATTGCCTTGCATATTTTTCCAGCTATGTCGGTGACGAGAAGACATCACAAAGTTTCCGAATAAATGTGCTCGTGAGTACCGATCCACACTTCAATTAAACCCAAACAGAACTTATCTTATCCATTCCGTCGTAGGTAATGCTAACTATTATTTATAGAACCAAAAATGTTTAGAATCATCCCTCAAACAGCGCAGAGCGAACATGAAACCATTAGCGGTCTCGACGGAACCTCTAACTCCTGGAGCGGGGCACGTTTCACTCATTTTTCCTCTTACATCTTCCCATTTAGGGTTCCTTACACCCATTAGAGCTT
Organism: Choristoneura fumiferana; assembly: GCF_025370935.1. Classification (NCBI taxonomy): domain Eukaryota; kingdom Metazoa; phylum Arthropoda; class Insecta; order Lepidoptera; family Tortricidae; genus Choristoneura; species Choristoneura fumiferana. Next base: position 2,876,383 of record NC_133488.1, on the reverse strand, counting down.
CGGAAGTGGTAGGTTTTCATTAAAAAACCAGCCAATTGCGAGGCGGACTCGCACGCCCAGGATTCCGTACAAATTTGTAGGTAAGTCAAAGTAAAACTATCTTTATTCAATTTAGGCTATAACGAGCAATTATGAATGTCAGAAAAAAACTACCGGTTCGGAAAAACCTCTGTTGAGAAGAATCCGGCAAGAAACCCAACGAGGTATATATTTTTTAAACAGATTTACAATATCATTAATATCTATACATCAAAATTATTTAACACAACTTTATTTTTAACAGTCTAGGTGTTAATGAATACCTACGAGTATGTATAGTTAGTAAAGCCCCACTTCTAAGCATAATGTACGGAGTGTCATTTTGGATGGTTGCTGACATTCACATTGTGTCACCATTCAGTTGATATTGAAATCGTTTTTTCCAGGCTTCAAAAATAAGTAGAGTTATTTCTACAGAACCCTCCGAACCAGCCTGCCGCTCAATCCTGCCCGATATTACATTCATCTTGAGATTTCGCGAGCCCTGCACGAAAGCTAGATTTGTTTGTCGGATTGCAACTAAACTGATTTCAAGATTTCCAACCTTTTTTTTTAGTTATTAACGTAAAATGAAATGGCTGTGTTCCTAGTCCGCTAGCCGAGTATTTCTGGGACACATGCCAATATTATTTGAGCTGATCTGGGGGTAATATAATTGAATATTTGTATTGTTAACTGACTAGAAAGAGATTTTGTTTTCGCGTTGTGTAAGTGTAAATATAATAACTTTTCCAAACTATACGTTTTCGTCTTCAAAGCTGGCATAAGTAGATAACACCATCATCTTCATACCAGCTATAGGACGTCCGCTGTTGGACATGCCTTCTCGTATAAGTACCTCCAGTTGCTTCAGTTGGAAGCGGCCTACATCCACCGTGAATCCGGTTTTAACCAGGTCATCTATACATCTCTGGTGGACGTCCTACGCTGCGCTTGCTGATCCTCTCCATTCGAGAACTTTTCGGCCTCAACGACCACCAGGGGGGGTTACTACGAAATTCAAAACCGGCCAAGAGCGTGTCGGACACGCCCAAAATAGGGTTACGTAGCCATTACGAAAAAATTAAATAATATTTTTCTGAGGATTTTAACGGAATCTTTCAAGTTTATACCTTATGCTGCTATTTACTCTTAAACTACTAATAATTCTCAAGCAAACTTAGCCGTTATAGTTTTCCTTGAAAGTTTGATATACTTACTACCATCCTGAATTTTTTCAAATTTTTCCACTCACCGGTTTAGATTTTAGAGGGGGGATTTTTTCATGAAAATTTGCACTTTAAAGTTGAATATTTCGCAAAGAAATCACTGAAGCAAAAAATTGTCTTAGCAAACCCCTAATAGTTTTAAAAGACCTATCCAAAGATAACCCACGCTATAGGGTTGGATTAAAAAAAATCACCCCCACTTTACGTCTATGGGAGGTAACCAAAAAAAATTTTTATTTGTACCATTTTGTCGGCATAGTTTACCTATATATCCGTGCAAAATCACAGCTTTCTAGCATTGATAGTCCCTGAGCAAAGCCGCGGACGGACAGACAGACAGACAGACATGGCGAAACTATAAGGGTTCCGTTTTTGCCATTTTGGCTCCGGAACCCTAAAAACGGTCCGTTGTCCGGTGAAAACAACGGACGTCTACAAGCGGCCTTAGAGCTACCTTAAAGATGCGTTTCTACCAGAGATGTGCGAGGATATGTTGCGAAATATGTGTTTTTCATGAGCTAATAGAAACGCTTCATTTACCATCGCCTCGCTCCGCTCAGCTGTTTCCACCAGAGATGTGCTGTGCGAGGATGTGTAAATGCAGCGTTTCAGGAATGATTTGCCATAAACTGCCAGATTAATGACAATTTAAGAAAGGGTTAATTTGAGAAACGGACAATTTCAAAAAGGTACAATTTGAGAAAGGGACAATTTGAAAATGGGACTTTAGGGGGAAAATAAGTGGGGAGAGTGAATAGATCTTGTGCGGGTTACTTGGACTCGTTTACATGCTAGGTTATGATTTTTTTTAAATAGCTTATAATGTGTCCCACTGCAGGGCAAAAGCCTCCCCTTTGTTATACTAGAATATCTCTAAGGCACTGAGATGAGGTCGTGGCTTATTATAGATATCACTGCATTCCAAATTAATCGACACGATCCAGATAAGTCATGTGCCAGCCATGGCACAGGGACAATTCTAGAAAAGTACTATTTGAACAAGGGACAATTGGAGAAATGTACAATTTTTGTCGAAGGGACATTTTGCGAATGGGACATTGTCCGCCTCTAAATAATCAGTTTACGCGAGTGAAGTCGCGGGTAATGGCAGTACCTACCTATATTATAAAAGTTCAAGTTAACTCTTTTCCAGTAAACCCATTCAATGAACTAAGTTTGTTAATACAACCTTTCGGTTCCTTAAATCTATTTTACTTTGAAGAAACTCGATTCTATATCACCAATTTTTATTTAACTGCCAAACTTTAACTATTTACTAACTCCAGTGCCATTAGGCATCCAATCTATGGTTTTCTCATGGTAACTGGTACCAATATGAACTTTATGAGGCACGGGTGGTCTTAATATAATCGCTAAAATTTATTATGTTTAGGTATTTTTAAACTACCTTTTAAATGAGTTATGGCTTTTATTTATTAAGCACTTAAAACTGGAGTTACCTTTACTGCCTTGCAATGAGTATTTATATTAAAGCTGCCACGTGTAGCGGGAGGCGAGGTACGAACGAATGTTGCCTACTTATACCTACAGCAGACCCTCATTCATACCTACGTACCTAGATACGTCCTACAAACGTGACCGACTGAAGATTCTCTTTCGGCCGATTTAACTAAATAAATGTACCTACACTTCATTTTTTTAACATTTTATCAGAAGTTAAGCGATCTTTACGTGTCTTTTTATTGAAAAACACTTTTGAAAAATAAGTCACAGCAAATATGTAGCAAATAGCAAGGACATTATGATCATTACATTCTTTTGGTATCATATAAGTAATAGTTCTTGTTTTTCCGAAAACGTTTTGCAATAAAAAGACTCGTCAAGATTGTTTACCCTTTTTTTAATTCTAAAAAAAACAAGTATAGTTTCGGCCACAATTTCAGTTTCTTTCGAAATTCCAAAACATTTTTTTTTGTCAAATATAGGTTGCCTGGAAGAGATCGCTCTTAAGCGATAAGGTCGCCTATTGCTTACCTTGTAATTTTCCCTCTGTGTACCTGTTTTCTGGATCGCTTACTATTTCTGGTGTACAATAAAGAGCCATTGTATTATATTGTACCTACCTACATACAATCTGTACTATATACTGTACTAATTAGGTATATCCTGCTTTTTCGTTTGCGAAGAATTCGTACATATATCGCACGCCAGCTACAATTTTAAACTATATGTACTTACAGTATTTTTTTATTATTTCAGCAGTGTAGAATGCGTTACCAGTTCCAGTTAAAAGTACCTCGTTTTACTTGTGTTCAGAACTTGCGTCGCGTGCTTAAGTGTGTCAACAAAATATTGCGAATCGCGTAGTAACGTTCAAAGTCGTTGTCACCATAGATAGTTCATAAAGCTGACGCATTAATCTTATCCACGAACGTTTGTCAGGCACACTAGTGGCGTGGCGCTAAACAATGAGGGCTATCGCGTATGAATTCGCCGCTAGAGGCGCTAGTGTAGCGTGAGGTCTCCGAATTGTCAATCTCATAGTGAGCATTTTGCAATATCTGAAATTAGTTATAGCATGCGTTCCCAATGAATGTCAGACAGTCTTTCGGTTCCGAACAAAACCTAAACTGTGGCATGCTCCAGGTGGATTTTAATCTAAACTTTGTCTTTACCCCAGACTTTGAAAGCCATACTTAAAAACCTCACGCAACAGTGCGCCATCTAGTGAGACAAAATACGATAGCCCTCATTCAATAGGCTAGTGCCCAAAAACATTCCAATTCAGAGGTTCCCAAAGTGGTCCAGGTGGACCCCTAGGGGTCCTCAGGAGACCAGACGGGGGCCACGTTGGGCTGATAAAAAAATGAGTGTTTTAGGAATATAGCGCTTCATCATTATCATTTTTTGTTTGATTGACAAAAGAAAAAATACGTGTGCAATATTTTCTGACAATCTAACTGACGAACTAAATAGAATATTTTTTTTACCCAGAAAACAGTTACCTGTTGCGACGGAAACAAGTCCCTATTGCGACGGAAACATTTCGCTATTGCGACGGAAACAGTCCCACTTGCATATTTTTACAGGGTCCCTAAATTTTAAAGGCATTTCCGCTCGGCCATCATCAATTTCATCATCCAGACAGCATAGGTTTGAAATTATAAACAATACTTTTTTTTACTATTTTATTGTACATTAACCTTTTTGTAACACCATACAATATAAGCTTTTCCTATAACAACATGCACTTACACGAGAGTCATCTCCGAAACACGTTCGTATATTTTTTTATTATTATACAAATATGTTGTTATTTTGCCGTTGTGTGCTTCAAACAATTATACTCACTCGTATAAAGTTGAGAATATTTAAAATAGTTTTTTTAACCTCCAGAGTCCTTACTTTTTTGTACAGATGTACCTAGTGCTTAAGGACTAAACGAGAGTCACCAGTTTTGTTATTCTGTAAAAATATTTCTCCTGTCAAAAAAATTTTTTTTACCCAAAATTGTTTACCGAGCGTAGTTTATGATAAAACCTTTTAAGTAATCGCTGACGTATTTCGGAGATAACATGTTTCAAGCAAATATCCTATCATATTACTATCTAATTACAATAACTTCATTACATAGTGATACTTTTTAAAAGTAATAATATTATAATATAATAATTTATGTATTTAATTCAATTAAATGAAAGCATATCTAAATTGTATAGGAATGGTATGTTAACATTGGTAGTTCACGACACATGAATCAAGTTACCTAATAATGTATGTACATTAGGTTTATTTATAGCATAAAAGTTATACATAAAATCAGGAATTTTAAATAAAAGTTGTATGTAAAAACCTCATATATATATAGGAATAAAAATGTTACAGTAATGTTTCCTTTAGAACCTATATTACGAAGTGCAAAATTCGAACCCCATATCTTGCCGTGCCGCTGACATTTATATTATTTCATACGATAGTGAGAGGGACGGTACGATACGAACTTCGATTTTCGAATTTCATAGTAGCCCCTCAGGTCCGCACCGCTCTTGACTCTACAGTTCACAATGCTCTCCATGCCGAAAGAGACCGAAATAAATAAAGTTCGCACGAAGAAGAGAGGTCAAGAACCTTAAGGGGCTGTTTCACCATCCATTGGTTAGCGTCAACCGACGGTTAAATGTGATGCCGTCTCCGTCTATTCGAACAAAACAAATAGAGACGGCATCACACCAAACCGCCAGTTAACACTAATCAATGGATGGTGAAACATCCCCTAATACTAACTGAGGAATACGAGACAAGGGTGATAAGTCCTGGGTGTTGGAATAAATGTGACATTTCTATTAATTCCTCTTATCAACAGATCTATGAGTATAACATAGCAGCGAAACTAACCCACATAAGTTATTTTCAAGTCACAACTGGCCAACTACTGATACCAGCTCAGTAAGGGCTGTGCAAGTGACTTACTTCACTACCCAATAACTTCAGAGTGACAACCCTGTACGCCGAATGGATTTATTAGTCGATAACTTAGGAGCTTCACTGCTATATTAATTAGATCCTGTTAAAACGAAAGGGGAATGCCAAAAAATATGCAGGAAAAACTCAGAATCGATTAAAATGAACCATACTCGTCAATGGGTAAGTAGAGCGTATCCAAAAGAGATCCTATAGAGAAATCAATCTTAGAGTTTTCTTAGTGGTATTAGGAACGCGGCAATCAAACACAACCTAGTGGGAGGCAGAGATGGGTATTAATCGATTAATTTTTTAATCACCTAATCAATCGATTGAACAATCAATCTTCACAAAATTAATCACGATTCATTTAGTCGAGATTAAATGAATAATAGAAATAAATAAATTTTATTTGGTTGTAGTAAATATACTGCAAACATACTAGAATGATTTTCTAAGTGAACAGCACATGGCAAGACATTTAATTTTTGTAACGTGCGTGTTCTATTTTTTATCGAGATTTAATCGTGAAATTTAGTCGATTAAAATGACGATTGATCAATCGTTATTAGACTACTCCGTCGATTAATCGAGAGAAAAGTAATGTAATTAATTAATTGATTAAAATTTTTGTCGCTAGTTAATCGACGATTAATTTAATCCAATCGTTAGTCGATTACATTTTGCTCATCTCTGGTGGGAGGTGGTGGGTTATGCTTAGGATAACTCGTTTAAATCGACTCTGTTTTTTTGGCATTGTCCTTTATGTGAGCAACTATAATTTTTAAATCATCAATAATAAAAATTATGCTTGAACATCATCAGTGCAATAATACTCGATTTTTGGCCAAACGCATCGTAAAAGCGTCATACGACGCAACCACTTACTAAATAGCATAGTGTTTACATGTATCATTTAACTATTTTGCCTACTTGTGTGTAACCATCATCAAAACCAATTTAAATATACATAAAAAAAAACATCATTTTGAGATTCGATGTGGCTTACAAACATCTATAGTTATTACATACTATATTACTCAGTATGTCGTACATACGCATAAAAATAAAAATAATCTACTTAAAAATAATGTAGCGATAAAAAAACATCAGAATCTCTGTCAGTAGGTATTTGAACCGAATGCGTTAAAGTATGTACCGATTACACCGTATCGTTCCATGACCGTAATCGGAACGTGTCAGCCACAATTTATTTTGTATGAGACTGCTCCCTAGCACGTTTTTTTACCCACCGTCGCCGTCGCGTGCCATGCACGGAGCGTCAAAAACGGTGCCGATACACTCATGGGTATGACACGCCGTTGATGTTGTAGTCCGTGTCATGTTATATTCCGTGCCTGGTACGTTCCTATTACGAGTACGGTCATGGTAACGGTGTAGTGGTTAGAGACTTTTATGTGTACTGTGGTCTGTGGTCCAATCAAGACAAGTTGCCACACACACTGCGTCATGTTATATTGTAGCTTTATACTTCGTTTTTTTAGCATTAGAAAGAAGGTAAGTCTTGCTTGACGTGTCTTTTAATTAAAAAACACTTTTGAAAAATAATTTAAAGCAAATATGTAACAATTAGCAAGGGCATGTGCTCATTTACATTATTTTGGTATCATAAGTAATAGTTTGTTTGTTTTTAAAACGTTTTTCAATAAAGACTCGTCAAGATTGTTCACCCTTTTTCTAATGATAAAAAAATGAAGTATTAACGGAATTTAGACGAAGTCAGTGTTGGCTGTCAGTTGTACAGGCAGCCAGTGCTGGGTCATCATTGGCCTTGTATAAACAGTTTTTCAAGACAAGCCAGCACTGGCATGAATAGAGCGCCGGCCTATATCAAGCCAGTGACCCATAAGCCATAATCCAGGAATTAAATGAATCCAGTTGACCTCATCTAAACACGGGCCAGCGCTGGCTTGTCTGGGAACTGGCTTCGTCTAAACCTTGCTTAATAGGTGTCGACAAAAAATGACGTCTTGTACACATTTATTAGGTTCAGTTATCGTTTTCCAGCCACGTAATAATACGCCCAATGTGTTAATGTGACAGAGTAAAAAAGTAACCAGCTACTTTTGATGCTGACCGTACTATGACCAGAACAAATGCAGTACCACAAATTCTTGACGAAGGAATAACACTTTCAACCATGTAGCTTTTTTTTATGAAATCTAGAAAGAATATTCTAGCTGTCTTTTACTTTCAACTCTAAGGTTGGTTAAGTAAGAGTTGAGAAGTTCGCCATTTCAAGGTAAAATATAAACAGTATGTAACACGCCGTAGTAGCATCGTATCCGAATCGATAAGATGAAATTCTGAAAACAGTAAAGGGGGTATTTAAATGCAAGAACGATGAAATAATTAGTACAATTTAGAGTTTTATTTTATGACCCTGCTTCTCTGCGAGAGCATGAGTATTTGAAATTATTCAGAACAAAGCAAAAAAAGCAAGCCAAAAAGACGAGATATCGTCGCGTCCCGCCCTCACCTCAGTTGTGACTCTAAAATCAACTTCTACGCAGGTTTTACTTTCGCGAGACATATTTGGAAAATTACAAAAATGGAGTCATTCAAGTTAGTATTACGTAAGCAGAATTTTAGTCATTTTTAACCCCCCTTCTCCCTTGTCAGCGAAAGTCAGCAAAACCCAACAACCCTCCCCCCATGCTCACGTAAACATTGGTACATATATTTTTAAATCTATTCAGGTGTCTTTACTGTTCTTCATGTGATATTGTTGCAAGTAGGGTAGCCATATTTGCTTGAATTAAAACCTACTACATTTTGCATAAAAAATCAAGAAATACTAAATAAATATTGCTGACGTAAGCACCATCTAGACCCCCCCGACCCCCATGTCATCAAAAATAAGCAAAGCAAAGACCCCCCCACCCCCCTTCGGTGCTTACGTAATACTTGAATGTCCCCTTTGACACAGTCCAACACACAGCCGCGAGATAGAGCGGGCGGGCGCCACCGTCGTGAACTTCCGAAAAGATCGAAACTAGCCAGATCGTTCTCGACTTATAGTCGTGAGCTGTCGTTTATTTTTTGTGATTAAAACTTTGTTTGATAGACGTACTCACAATCAGGTCTAGCATCTCGTCTCGTACAGCCCGGAGCGTCCAATGTAGCGCACCCATTTGATGACGTCGTGGTCGGAATAGTTCAGCTTGGGCTCGAACACTTTCAGGTACCGGACCTGGGGACACAGCATGTACCTCCTCTTGATATATGCAGGACAATTACGTAGAGAGTAGAGAAATGCTTTTTTGCTTTACTTTGCTTGCTACAAATCAAGTGGCTTGACGTTAGATGCGGTGAAATGGACACCATAAAACGATCTAAGAAGGCACTTCAATAAAATTAAAAAAAACTTTTCTATCTGTTCCTTCTCTAAAATCAAAATTTCATAAAACGAAATCTCATGTGTCTCTAGGTTAACATTGGCAAAATACGTCTCGCTAAAATATGGCAGAAAGCCACAGAGCAAAAAAAAACTGCTGAAGTGGATTTGAAGTTGCTTTAAAACAAATAAATAGTTAGTCCATTGACGTGGCAAATAATGTAACATACTTCTATTATTATACAAAATCTATAGCGACAGTTGAAAGGAGAAATTGACTAAGCGACATTTTTGTGAAAATTTTGAGACATAGCTCCAACGACAGAAAAAAAAATTATTGAATCAGGCGTTACTTTGCGGAGGTCCATATCAATGAACTAAAATAATTTCCTTGCTCACCCGCGACCTTACGAAGCTTAGCTATCGTAAGGTCGCGGGTGAGCAAGGAAATTATTTTAGTTCATTGACAGAAAAAAAATTACAGATTCCGAACATGTATGTAACTTACTCATCCCAGCTTTTATACGTCCCACTGCTGGGCACAGGCCTCCTCTCAGAACAAGAGGGCTTGGGCCATAGTTCCAACGCGGGCCCAGTGCGGACTGGGAACTTTACACGCACCATTGAATTGCTTCGCAGGTTTGTGCAGGTTTCCTCACGATGTTTTCCTTCACCGCAAAGCTCGTGGTAAATTTGAAATGTAATTCCGCACCTGGATTTCGAAAAACCCAGAGGTGCGAAACGGGGTTTGAACCCAACGACCCTCTGCTTGAGAGGCGATAGGTCAAACCACTAGGCCACCACGACTTCGCGGTTTCGGGGGGTATATAACATACTATCTTAAAAAAATGTCGCTTAGTCAATTTCTCCTTTAACCGTCGATAGGAGAATAGAGTTTTGACAGCTGATATAAAAACATGGCAGGTAGTGTCAACTTCGCTACTAGTATGTTAGTTAAAAATGACACGGACAGGCACAGAGATACACACGTTACACTTTTAAGACCAGTCTTTTTGAGTCGGGGGTTAAGAAAGGATCATACCTTGAAGCCAGAGGGTGCGAACGGCACTTCGAATCCCATGGAGATGGGCGGGCGAGTCCATTTCTTCTTGGTATCAGTTTCGAGGAGCTCTATTTCCGCTGACAGTTGAGTTTCTTTCATGCCCGCCATGCGTTTGATTCTGAAAACAAAAATAGCGTTAAAAATTCTATAAAATAGCGTTAAAGAACTCTCCTCAAAACTTCTGTTGAACAACCAGAACAAAAATTGCAAATGTTAAAAAACTTACGAAAGTTATGATGACAATAGATTTAAGCATTAATGCTTCAACATTGCGCCAAGGAACTTTACACACGCTTTATGGCAACCCATCAAAGTATTTTAAATTTTCCTTCAACCCAAGCACCTTACTTTTCCTTTTCTATTTTTGCAGATTTGACGCCGGTCTCCCATAATCCACCTTTTGCGGGTTACTCGAGTGTAGCGTGTAGTGTGAAGCTTTAAATTGAGCATTATACTTATAGGCCTAGAACGCATTTCAATTTGCGTATTATCTAACGAACGGACGCTCTTTTTTACATTCACCATCTCTTTCTACCTATATCCTACACAGTGTGACAGAAATTGTGATTCCGAGTGCGTTAGACAATAAGGCATAAGGGGCCATTCATTTATTACGTAAGACGATTTTTGCCAGTTTTTGACCCCCAAAAAAAAAGAATGAGCCGACCCCCTCCCTCCCTGTGTCATATTTATTACGTAAGAATCTAAAGGAAAAAATGAATACACGTTTGGAAATTTAGCGACGTGCTGTGACTGAACCACACAGTAAAACTTGTATATCCTATACGCATATATTATCCGAGCGCGCGCTTTTTCAAAGTATAATCTTAACATTGCGCTTTTTTGTGATCTTACGTAAGAACTATCAAGACCCGCTCCCACCCCCTTGTAAGAAAAAATAAGACATGGTCGTCTTACGTAATAAATTAATGGCCCCTAAGAACTGATGATCAACATGTGACCTCGACACACTCCAGATTTAAATATAGTTGAACGTCTGTACTCGACAATTAAAAGTACTTACTTCCACACAATAGCGTTCTCTGAAGCCTTATACTTGGCTTTGCCCTTGAGGCAGATGAGTTGGACCCCGCTGGTGTTGAGGGGTGTTGGGATCTTCACTTCAATCTTTTGGCCCAACAACGAGGGTTTGAAGTTGCTCTTGAGAACCACTTTCACTTCCATCTTGGTGCGGCCGACCTCGCGAACCAATGGGATTACGCGGAACGGGAGCGATATGTCCTTTGTGGTACGGTATCTGGATGAAATGAAAAGATGTTAAGCTGTTGTCAAAAAAAAAGATTTTGTTTTTATGATTGCGGCAGTAACTAATATGTTTTCGCGAATTCTAAGCCTAAGGTCGGACTTGGTTAGTTTTCATATACGAATTATATCGCAAGTTTTAAAGCTGTAAGTTCATATTTTATTCTTCCGAAAATTTGGCTTGCTGGTAGAAACTAGTCATCGAACATAGGGCTCTTCCATGGTTGTTTTAGTAGGTACTTAATAAATACGTATATGAAAACAAGCCAAGTCCGACCTTAGGCTTTAATATATATTATCCTAAATTTTAAGAAGAAATGATATTTTAAGTAGTTATAATTTTTTTATGTTGTTATAAATCAATTTCAGGACTGACCATTGAACTTGGCACCCATTTAGATCGCACTTCTTTTGTCGTTAAATTCAACAATCAAGGCATATATCATAATATTGAACTTGGCTCTCATTTCACATTTATGTTTTGATGGGTTATCGTTAAATCCTCACCTCATTAGCTCAAACTCTCCGTCGGGCGGTATGAAAGAGATGCTGTGCTCAGTTTCAAACTTGCTGAGCTTCACGCACTGATGGAACTGGCAGTCGTCTATGACCACCACCGGCTTGCCGGAGCGCGCCGGGTCGCTGTCTGTGTTGCCGGAGATACCACCTGAGAAGTCAGCGCCGGGAATACCGAGGTAAGGATGGGGTGTCGCACAAGACTACATCGCTCGTGCCGAAAATACAACATTCCCAAAATACTACATTGCCTATTTATTACATTCCCGTTGTACCCGATGTCTATAAAATAAGACATGCCATCAAAAAAAATACTTCCTTGAGTAATCTTCGATTTTGTAATATGGTGCTACGAGAATCTGCCCCTCCGGAGGAGGCAATGACGCCGTCCCCCATAGAACACCACAAGTGGGCGACCCCACTACTTTAACTGATACCGGCACGTCCCGGGTAAGTTTTCCCCAATCAGACCTCAACCAGACTGAGTTTCTTGTCGTTTCTTCTCAGTCAGGACTTAACGTAGTCTTTCCGAAACGATTTAGTATAAAAATTCCGATAGCTTGCATAACCTTCCCTTAGCGTCCAAAGTCCGAGGTCAGCTCCATAGGAGCACCCTTTGGCATGCTAAGCTAAAATTCCCACTTTCTGAGCGGCTCGTCTGGCTGATCGCCCTCTCTCCGGTAAGCTGTAAGCCGTCTGAGGCTACTAGCAACAGTCCGTCCGGAAAAAAAAACGAGAATCTGGTAAGCTAGAAATGTGGTAAATAGTACCTAGTATTTTGAAAAATGTGGTATTCTGGGCACGTGGTATTTTAGGAACGAGCGGACTACATTCACGCCGACACTGGCGTTTGATTAAGGGGGGCACTGAGCTTCTAGCGCTAATCAATTTTAAGTACTATGCACTCGTGAATAGACTCAAGATAGGTTGGACAGAACGCGCGCGTTCAGGTATTTTCCTCGTATAAAATACATATTTCCTCCTCCACGACGGGGTCCTCGGACCACGTGGAGGCGATCAGTTGAGAAGGAAGCTGGCTCAATTGGTCTCGGCTGGGAAGAGCTGGAAGAAGCCGCGCAATATCTAGCCAAATGGAAAACTTCTACGAGCCCTATGTCCCTAGTGAGGGATAACAGGATCATCACATCATCAAAAATCGCGATAGAAAACATCTATTTTTCTTATCATTCAAAAAACTCATGACCTGCCGCCCAATAAATACGCCGTACTAAGGTTTCATTTTGTTTTTAGAGACTACTTTTGAGATTTTTTTATAATCGAATTAATCACACTTAAAAGTTAATTAACCAAACAATAATCAACAATAGTTTAGAAAGCTAAGAATCATACATCGTTGGACATTTTTACTGTGCTGCAACTCACCATTCCCCTTCCCCTTTGCCTCCATAACGATTTTGTCGTTGATGCCGAACTTGCATTCCGGCATGCCCGATAGATACGATTTCATCACAACTTTTCCAGCCACGTGAGCCGATAGCACTTGGCCTGGAATAAAAAAAGGTATGCGACACCATTAGTCAACAATTTTAAGCTTTAGTATAATCCGTTTAATGTCAACCAGGAATAAACAGGTGACATTTGAATTAAAAAAATAAAGAAATATCTAGTAGGTGTAGTTTCAAAATGAATAAATAGTAATGCTGACTAAGAGTAAAAAAACCGGTTAATTGAATTTGCTGATTGTACGTCCTTTATATAAAAATATGTTTCCTTTATTTTGAGAAGAAGTTTTAATTTTTGAGAGAAGTTTTTATTATAATTTCGAAGACAATACTAAGACTGTGCACTAAGACTGAATAAATAATAAATATTCCTTAAGTAAAAAAAAAAATAGTAAGTTCAAGTTCAATTGTTCTTAGGGACCTCGCCCACGGCGACTTTTTGTAGCGATGGTGTCGCGCGTTCTGTAAATGCTCGACAGCATCGCTACTAACGCGCGTTACTCGCATTGGCAACGCGCTACAGCATCGCGACTGTATCGATGCAAATCTAGGCAAATCTATATTAATAATTTCGTCAAGGGGTACGGTAGACTCGAACGAAATGCACATCAAATTGAAGAGCGTAAAAAATTAGTCAATCCGAGTCGACAACTTGTAGGCGGAAAATTCGGATTATCGAGTATTAAATTACTAAGTATATAATGGCGTTGCGAAGTAAACATGTCAAAGTGAGTATAAACTTGAATAAATTACTAAGTATATAATGGCGTTGCGAAGTAAACATGTCAATCAAAGTCATCACATCAAAGTGGCGTTAGTGTCACGTCATCACGTGTCACAGGTGCCACAGGTTTGCATTTCGTTCTCCATTGTGACCTCTTAAGGGCCCCACACACGGTACGATTCGTCGATTTTCATCAGATCGATCGTACAGACGAATCGTACCTCGATTATGAGACAGAGACATCATAGTTATTTGGGCAAATAAGATTTAGCAGAACTATCTACTGGTGAAATACCGATACGTAGGTTAGCTGTGAGAGTACGTTTGTGATAATTATTAAGGCTGGGAATATACTTCAGATTTTTCGATAAGTACGACAGTCTTTTCAGTGGCAAAAAAATTTTTTCAAACATATTATTATGAGTCTACATTTTACCCGAGCGAAGCCGGGTTTTCATCTAGTAGTATATTAACATTGTCCAACAGCGGACGTCCTACGGCTGATACTATGATGATGATGACATAAATATTACCTTGCGGCGACATAAGCAAGTTGACATACTCCAATACATCCAGGAACAGCTCGTTGCGACGGTACTTGATGCCTTCGCGCCGCCACCCAATCTGCCCTGTCACCTGTCAACATTTTTTTTTATCAAATAGCTGGCAAACAAGCATGCGGGTCACCTGATGGTAAGCGATCACCGCCACCCATGGACACCTACAGCATAATTAGCACTGCGGGTGCGTTGCCGGCCTAAAGGGGAGGGGGATAGAGGAGGGGGGGAGGGGGGAGGGGAGTTGGGCCTCCGGATCTCCCACTCACCGTACGAAACACGGTAGCAAAACTACTATTTCACGCCGGTATTCTGTGGGCGTGTGGTACTAACCCGGTCGAGCCGGCCCATTCAAACTGCAGCCAGCAAGTGGTTACAGTAAGGCTCTACCACATGCAAAATGAATAAATACAAATCAACGTGAGTGAAACCAGCCCTGGGGTCTTAGAGCAAGGGGAGCGATCTCCCTAGGCGTCAGACAGCAAGGGTCATTTTCCAGTTTGGGAGCGTTCAAGTATTACGTAACGCAATTTGGGGTGAGGGGGGGTCTTGTAAAACTAAAACGTTACGATGCGTCACAGGGGCGGGAGGAGGGATTCAAACAAAACGTTACATCAGTTTTTTTGTAACAAGCACATACTATAATGTCGTCAAAAGTGGGAAATTTGCATCATCAGTTATTGTTCTTGGCCTGCTGAGTTGCCAGTGTGGCTGAGCCAAAAATGCCAACTTAATTCGGAAAACGGCTTAAGAAAAGCTAAAAAAAAAATAGAAATGGTAATTTTGGTGTAACATAACATTTAGGAGGAACAGAAAAATGTGACGGCGCGTTACATGGGGGCAGGGGCGGTCAAAAATCTCCAAAAATTGTGTTACGTATTACTGAAAGGCTCCCTTCAGTGTAAATAAAATTATGAAGGCGCCTTTTGAAAGGCGCGGAATAGAGAGGGTTAAAAAAATACTAGAAAAATACCACACCATTAATAGATCTGGCCAGGATTAAGTTACAACAGACCTGAGAGGTAATCTGTGCCTGTTCCTCCTTAGACGCAGATTTGATGCCTTGCTGGGTGATGAATGTCTTCAGAACACCAGTGTCTGAGTTCTGCGGATATCCAAAATCCAGGATCTCTGCAAAGCAAAGAGATAATCATTAAAACTTTGACCGACACGGTCGGTAAATGCTGAAATAGTGTAGTGCCAAATGTAAAATTCTCAAAACCTCAAAACGTCTGCGTTTTCACAATGTTAGTTCTCTATTTTGTCAGCTTTCTCAAAATGTCTGCTATTGAAAATGTGCACAATCTCAAGAAGTTGTCTATTCACAATTTTTTTACATTCCTATAATATTAGCAGTACCATAAGTTCTGCTTTTCCGCTATATTCTCTTTTTTATTTAGGTTTTTATTTATTTATTTATTTATAGCCTTATAACAGAAATACAGTATAATTATATCTATAGTATTCCTTAATCTACGGTAACCGATTGTGTGCCTTCGGGCAAAGGCCTCCCCCATTTTTCTCCACTCTTCCCTAACACTAGTCTGATCCAGGTCTTTCCAGCCATGTCTTCGATTTCATCGGCCCACCTTTTAAATTGCCTACCCCTGTTTCTTTTGTGGCCTCTAGGGTGCCATAGAGTTGCAATTTTGCTCCACTTATCTCTTATTTAGGTTATTGTCTTATAAAAAGAAATTTACTGCGATATTTAAAAAAATAACAGAAACACAACAAATAAAATGTATATTTAGGGGCTGTTTCACCATCCATTGATTAGTGTTAACTAGCGGTTAGGTGTGATGCCGTCTCTATTTGTTTTGTTCGAATAGACGGAGACGGCATCACATTTAACCGTCGGTTAACGCTAATCAATGGATGGTGAAACAGCCCCTAAAGTGAAAGTGAAGTGAAACAGCCCCTTAGAATTACACAACGTCTAAATAGGAAAAACAAAAAAAAAAACAACAAACACTTTACAGATATGTAGCAATAAGCACAAGCTCAGCATTTAATGCTGCCGGTCGAGTAAACCGGCGGCGCTGATTTTCAGCCTGCGCCCGTCCCAAGGCACGTTTTACACAGTAAATAAAAAAGGAAATAACCAACATAAAGTTGGGAAAACCCCGACATTGTCATTTCAAAGTTCAACATCTCAAGAAAGGCTGAACCGATTTTGATGAGACATATCTAAGAATCATCGCTAGAAAGCCTGCTTTCATATTAAAAAAACCGCATTCAAATTGGTTCACCCGTTTAAGAGCTACGGTGCCACAGACACACATAGCGGTCAAACTTATAACACCCCTCTTTTTGCGTCCGGGATTAATATACAGGGAGGGATAGACTCGCAAAGGTATTAAAATATGTCCCTTGCGTAGGGAAAATGAGCGAGCACCCATGAGGCTGACATGATCACCTGGAGTGTTCAAAGCCTCAACAAAAAAAAAAAGGTATTAAAAAATGGAAGAGTAATCAATGGGAAATGAAGAACTCTTTGGTCAGTGCATAATTGTTACTGTATAGTGTATTATAATATAATACTGTATCTGCTAAATTGTAAAACAACTCCGGAAGGGGGTGCGGAATCTCATACCACAAGTATTGTCATACTTACCAGGAGGGGCAGAACATAAATATTGTGTAACATTGGTTGGTACTGAATAAATATTTTTTTTTTAGTGCAAAAATATAAGAAAAAAATATATTGTCACTGCATACTGTTAAAAAAGCTCGTACCTCAAAGTCAATTATTTTACTGAGTGAACTTTTAGAACATTATTCAATTTTGTTGACATGGATTTGAGATACAAGATTTTCAATGTAGTGATGATTTACAACAATTGGCCTAGTTCCAAATTACCAAACTGACTGCTTGAATTATATAATAATGGACAAAAGAGAACATTCATACTAATATTAGTGTTCATTTAGTGGAAATATTAGATTTTGATTTATTAAACTGAGATTAACACTAAATTGAGTTTTTATTCATGAAGAGCTATATGTATGTGATAGTAACTCTGTCTTTGTTTAGTTAATCTTCAAAATTCTCAACCAATTTTGATGAAACAATGTACATATTGCCTGTTATTATTATAGTGCAAGGTAAGTAGATTTTTTATTTATTTATAAAGTGGCCACAGAACAAAATCAGATCAGCGGAGTTGCAGCGAAGCTGTGTCACAAAATCAAAGCAAGGTACAAAACATAGATACAAAAAGCTTCTATTGGTGAAAAGAAAATGTCAACAACAACAGACTGTTGTGTGACAGAGATAGATATATACCTACAAATTCCACGCAGATGAAGTCATCAGTAACAACTACTAGTAACAAGGGTATCTTAGTACTTAATTGGAAGAAAATGACAATCATGGGTTCTTACCATCGAGCAATTCATAGATGAGCACAAAGTTGTTTTTGATGTTTTCTTCCGAGATCTTGCCAAAATATGACTGCATGACATCAATGATCTTCAAGAGGAACTCGAACACCATTGCGGCATTCACATTCTGCTTGGTTACAGCTGCCAGCCAAATATTGGCTCGCTGTTGAAGATGGGAATAAAAATTACAAGCTTTTATTTGCAATGATAATATGCAATGCAATGGTAAGTTGATTGGTTGAAATCTTACAAGAATATTTTGACTCATATTTGGTGGTTGAATGTACTCCAAATTGGGCATTGTTTTTAGGCACAAGAGTTGCACATGTATGTCCTTTTTTTCATATTACCATTACATTATGTTCATTGGGTTTAAAATTAGCACAATGAACCGGACAATTCCTATCTTAATTCGAGTTTAGCCCGACATGCTACGGATTAGACCGACATGCTACAGATTAGCCCGAAACATGTTGGGCTAAACTCGATTTAAGATGTGAGATATCCAAGTCAATATATTTAATATGAACTTTTTGGAAACTTTCCGAAACTTGCACATCTGTAAATTTAATTAGTGACACAAGTTTCATTTCCTACTGAATTTTCTTAACAAAGGGCAGGGGACAGGGGTCTTATCTAGCTTGAAATTAAGTACCATAGTCTTACCTTGATATGAAAAAAGGACGTCCTAGCGATGTTAGTGACAGGCGACCGGACCTGCTGCCGCGCGTGAATCACGTTCACCCGGAACGCGTCAACTGCATTCCGACCGATATCGTCCCGGTACACCCGCGAGATCAGGACCTCGCCTTTGTGGTTGTAGACGAACAACCCACCGATCATCTTGACGATTACCTACAGGAAAAGACCGAATTAGATGGGCGGATACCCTCATCTATTATAGTCACTTTTGTTTGTTTATTGAGTTTTGAGTGATGGGAACGGGCAATAAGATAGGAGGTATTTTGGGAAGTCAGAAACTGAAGACAGGATGTGCCCAATAAAACCGATAGGAAACCAACAGACCATCATTGAAAAACGTGAATGTTACTTGTTCTAACGTACCTGTTAGCCGTTTGCTACAAACATCAGGTTGTGATATATTGATTATTGATCTAATATCAATAAGGATAGTCCAATTAATGCATTTTTAAAATGATTTTGCTCAATCGAAGACGATGCCCGCCCCCAAAAATGAAACGTCAATACCGACAACAGATACAGATAATAAATTAATTTTCGGAATTGCAATATAGAAAAATAAACATCGAATCATTATCAAAAACTTGTTGTTGTTGTTTCTTTAAAAAAATATGGCTCTGTCCATCGGAGGACAATTTTGCCAGTGTCTAGTAGTTTTTGCCGTTGTACGGTAAAAAAAATCTAGAAAACGAAATATGAGAGGTAATGGTGGATGAACGATGACAGCGCGAATCCTATCAAAAACTTGTATCATTGAAAAATCTGAAAGTGATGTTTAGTGGACATCACTAAGACCACAGACAAAAATGAAAGGACGAAAGTCTGCTTTGCTTATGGTACAGGCAGGAATTGGGTCGATTATGTCATGGCGGGTTAGATGTTTTCGGCACTTGATTCAATAGATTTTGCTTTGAATTACGCCGTCAATGGTCCCGTTCCGTACTCTTTTGTTTAAAACTTCGTCTGATTATCAAGTATTAATCCACTAGTAAACAATTCAAATGCTGAAACAATTGCAAATGGGCCTTCGCGCGTTTATGCTGCTCGCTTCGAAAGTATGGAGTTGTGTTTGTTATATGTTTAAGAAGCAATACCGAGCGGTAATTATGAGTTTGTGTTGTAATGTTGTGTTTTACTGTATTTGCGCAGGCGTCTGTACATTCACGTGGTTTCATTTCAGTTGGCTCAGTACCAATCTGTCAAGTATGAAGTGTACCCTCTGTCTCCAGTATCTCGACATAGGCTAAGTAAGTATTATCTGTTTTGTTCTTTTTATCTCTAATGTTAATGCAAATCATACTAGATTTCCTGTTATCCTTATCAGGGGCTAGTTACATCAGAATTTGTGTGCCATATCAGAGGTTAATTCCTTTTTATCTGTGTTTGCTATAAATATCCTTAATGCTGTCCTTAACTTAAATGTATTTTATTTCCTTAACATAAATATTCTATGTCTTATTGGCAGTGAATGAAAACAAGTCCAAATAGTATGTTTTTACCTACTTATATTGTCATTATTTATCAACAACAATTCATTCATGTTAGCAATCAAAATTAGATGAGGAGGCTCCATCTTCTCAAAATCTATGACATCCTGCTGGCTTGAATAAACCATAAGTACTTACATACTGAATTTGCCTGAAAAAAATTGTTCCAATGAGACATTATTTTCTATCAATGTCGCAAGCTAGAATGTCTGTAGTCAAGTTTAGTGCTATAGTGATGCTCTAAAATAGAGATTATTAACAAAATTATTTTATATTGCTAATATTTGCATTATCCTATTATTTTCCAATTGGTCTAAATTCACAAAGTAAATTCTACTTCATTTCCTGTTGATTCTTGGCAGCAATAAAATTATAACTTCATTCCCAAAAAATAGTATTCCAGTGTTTCCCAAACTTGTTTTGAATGTAAATCATCTAGGAAAGTTACCTATTTCTGGACTTAACTGTAAATCAACTTTGAACCTCAACTCAAACTTGTGTATGAGATTGTCGGAAGGTTTTTTTTGTGTGTTGTGAGGATAGGAATAATCCCTTTTAAAACACTAAGTAATATTTTTATTCCAATTTTGTAAAATTTAATGCACAAGATTGTAACAGATTAATCATATAATGTTATTTGAGTGATTTGGACCTGTTCAATGGTGCAGTGAATATTATTTTGAGTTGTCCGGTATCGGAAGATGCAGTACGAATTTACAGGTTCATCAAGCACTCCTTTGCAGCCAGATAATCTGGACATCACAATAGGAGTGTTTGATGAATGTGGACATCGAGTCTTTCAATGAGGCTGGCATAGTCACACAGGTGCACTTAAGCTTCAACTTTTTTGTTTTTGGCAATTGGTCGCTTTAGGTTAGCAACCACTACTGCCAATGACTCCTGACAGCAGCACAAGTGTATATTGTGTTTGACCAGTTTTTAGAAAAACAGTTTCTAAATGTTGGATGCCGTAAAGTGCTTGTTGCGTATCTAAAATAGACATAGCACTTAAGCTTCAAAAAAAAAATTGAAAAAAAAAGTCTACACTTATAAGAATACCTCATTAGGAGACAGTGACAACTATATAGATGAATTACCCAATATAATTTTTCCCCAGTCTTTTTCTTCCAATTTGCTTTTTTCCCCATTTGCTTTTGAAGCATCCTTCATTTTCCTTGTTTGTTTGTTGGTGTTGATGTGAAATGCGACAGGCCTAAATTGATTTACTTGGATTTTTATATGAGGTCTTGGCCACTGAACATTTTTTGGTGGTCACCAATGTTAGGAGAGTTTTGATAGTTGCTAAAAAGTCTTAATTTTGTACCAATTGTTGGAGTCCAAGCATTATTGACTCACGGATTGGGTAATACTGCAATATTCTTTATGGTTGTCATAGAAATTTATTATTCACACAGACAGTTATTTCAAATATGTGCATATTATGACATGATTTGTAGTACATTATCTTTCCATTATCTATGAATAAAACATAAAAAAGTGTGTAGGTACCTATGACTCTTTATTGTGAAAATAATTATTGAAGTTACAATTATACAGGATTGATATACTAAATTTTAGAGTTGCACTAATGATTTATTTGTTTCTTGTATGCTATGGAGATTTAGGTAAAATGTAAAAACTAAAAACAAAAGTTAATGATAAAATCTAGTCACAGTCAAAAGCCAAAAGTGTTTTATTTGTGAAACATAGGTGATGGCTGCATAAATACAGAGATATTACATTTTTTCGTGTTGCACTATGTTTTGCCAGTTGGCGTACAAAAACATTGGCTACATTAAATATATGTATATATATATATATGTATAGTATATGAGAAAAAAAAATCAAATTAGACAGAAACAATTACAAACAATTTAGGTCATCATTTATATATTCGAGAACAGAATAATAGCATTTATAGGTAAGCAGGGTTAATAATTTACGTCTCAGAATTGGTATTGGTAATAGTTTAAATTCTATTGGTAATTTGTTATAAATTCTTATCGCAAGAGAACATACACTCTTACGCATCAAAGCAGTTTTTGCAAGAGCTGGGCATAAATCCTACCTAAACTTTTGCCCTAAACGATTGCTAGTGTAATTGGCTTTTTTAAACACCGCTGGATTATTTTTATTCTAATTAGAATAATGTATTTATGTTGGCTTACAAAATCTTCTCTAGTAGTGGTCAAGTTTAATCATTATCAGTGAAGTAACATAATAATAATGAATATGTATACTTCTAGGAGAATTTTTTAAAACAAAATGTTAGTTGACGCCGTCAATGAAATAATCCTCTGGCATTACAAGCTAGAGACACAATGACTCCGGAGGCGCCGCGCCGCACCGCCCCGCCACCGCTCTCTGTGTGTTTCAAGCTTTAGCACTGTCCCGGAGTTGCCGCAAAATGGCGCGTCTCAAGGGTATTTGAAACTAACTATTTAACTCTTTTTTCCAGGCCTAGTGAGAAGAAAAATGCTGGTTCTGGACCTGGATGAGACGCTGATCCATTCGCACCATGATGCGATGATACGGCCGACAGTGAAGCCGGGCACTCCGCCGGACTTTGTGCTAAAAGTCACCATAGACAAGCACCCCGTCAGGTTCTTTGTGCACAAACGGCCACATGTTGACTACTTTTTGGACATTGTGAGTAGATTTTAATTATTTTTAGGTATTTTGCGGTTTAGTTTTGTACTAAAGCAAATTTGTTTTGTAATGTAATACCCTGAAGATGCTTGAAAAGCATCACTTTTAATAATAATAAATATCAATGAACTGTAGCAATTACTTTGCTCACTCGCGACTTTACGATAGCTACATCTATGCAGCAAATGTGTGTTCATGCAGCCCCTTCACCTCCACACTGTGTACTGTGTTGGTTGCATAGGTGCAGTTGTCCACTAATTGAAAAATCGTTGTCCTTGGCTTTTTTATGGAAAAAACGTGTTGAGATAAATGTTAAAGAAAAATGTTTCTGTGTTTAAAAACAACCATATTTTTGGTTTACTAATGTTTCGGCGAATAACGTTTGGCAACTTGTTTCATTTCGCAACTTTTCATTTCCCAACTGTTTAATATTTCTGAAACTGTAAATATTTCAGGATTTTTATAAAACTAACCTAACCTAACCTAAAGGGTTCTACACAATGGCCCTGAAATAAATCCTGAAATATTTACAGATTTAGAGTTTGCGAAATGAAAAATTGCGAAATGAAACAGGTTGCCAAACGTTACGTTGCGAAAAGGCAGTACTCGCATATTTTTAAACTTGTCTTATATTATATTAAAATAAAACTACATATTTAATTAAAAAAAATCTTTCAAACACCCCAAAAAACAGTACCCTGACATGTCCCCGACCCAGAATTGGTAAAGTATCAGATAATATTAGCCATGTGTTACAATTTAGCAAGATTTCTCTCTTGAATTTAAAAAGATGAATATGCTATTGATGATGTTAAACTAGTATTTGAATTGCTACAAATTGGCGCTCAAAAAGTTGATTCATATCAATCGGTATGATCCAAACAAGCACATGTATATACAAGAACATCAAGTTTTCGCATTACACTGAACTCCCGCTATAATAAGATGTTGTTTACGAACAGGCCACATGTGGCGCGCACGTGTTTGTAGCTTAATGGCAGGCAATGGCTTTTAATGCTCCATTCATTTCTTTTTTTCACTGAAGTTATGTGAATGGAAACCGCTGCTATGTGTTACTACTGAAGAGTATTGATTGTCTTGTCATATACGCTTTTTAGTAATAGAAACAAGGTAAACAATTGTAAAAAGTTTTTTTACTAAAACACGCTGTATAAATCAGGGAGCATGGTAGTACTCCTGCGATCTTGAGAACCGTTTCCTCTCATATTCTAACCCTCATAGCTTTGTCACGGATAACACCAGAGAGCTCAAATTAATAGGATAGTACATCCTATCCTAAGGAACATGTAAAATACACTAAGTTTCATTTATCTACTCTAGATCTGTCTAAAAATCAATAAAGTCTATACTTGGTTTGGATAGGTTTTTAACTAAATGTAAACAAACTTCAGCTCCCAGATTTGGTACATTCAAGGATTTTGAACATTTTACTTATATATCATTGTATTACAAACTAGACTAGTGTATTTCAATACAGAAATGTAAATGTTTAGATAGTTTAATGGGGGAATTTCAATATTGAAGACACCAATTGACGTTGTTTTGTTTACATTTAGTTAAATACCTATCCAAGCCAAGTATAAAGTATTACCCCCTTATTCATAAAACTTAACAAGCCTATGTTAACTAACAAATGCTTTGCCCCTTTCTAACAAATACAAATGTCGAAGTGACAGATAAGGACAAACGAATTTTAGCGGCATTTTAACTCAAATAGGTTTGATTGTCGTTTATGAATAAGGGGGCTAGACTTTAAATATTATTGACCGGCACCTAAAATACGATAATCTCACTCACTCATAGAAACATTAACTAACAAATGCTTTGTCCCTTTCTAACAAATACAAATGTCGAAGTGACAGATAAGGACAAACGAATTTTAGCGGCATTTTAACTCAAATAGGTTTGATTGTCGTTTATGAATAAGGGGGCTAGACTTTAAATATTATTGACCGGCACCTAAAATACGATAATCTCACTCACTCATAGAAACATTAACTAACAAATGCTTTGTCCCTTTCTAACAAATACAAATGTCGAAGTGACAGATAAG
Organism: Choristoneura fumiferana; assembly: GCF_025370935.1. Taxonomy (NCBI): domain Eukaryota; kingdom Metazoa; phylum Arthropoda; class Insecta; order Lepidoptera; family Tortricidae; genus Choristoneura; species Choristoneura fumiferana. The sequence goes on along the minus strand of NC_133488.1, from coordinate 2,851,474 downwards.
TACAAACGAATTTTAGCGGCATTTTAACTAAAATAGGTTTGATTGTCGTTTATGAATGAGGGGGCTAGACTTTAAATATTATTGACCGGCACCTAAAATACGATAATCTCACTCACTCATATAAACATTGGGTACTAGATATCCTAGAGAGACTACAGGTTGTTACAAAAACACCCGAGCCAAAAAGGGGAGCTAAATGGTCCCTACATGGTCGTTCCAGGTGTCCCAGTGGTACGAGCTGGTGGTGTTCACTGCCTCCATGGAGATTTACGGCGCGGCCGTAGCCGACAAACTCGACAACGGGCGCGGCATACTGCGCCGACGGTTTTACAGGTACTAAAATATTAGTGAATTCACAACTTGTTCCGTTTTTTAAAGACTCGAATCGTTTGTTTTTTATTTAACATCTTCATTACTCGTTGGAAATTGCCTACTTTCCGCTCTTGTATCGTAAATAACTATTTACAACATTTTGTATACTTGTTGTTGTAAAACAAAGTGATTGAGTTATATTTTCTTTTGATCAGTAGGTACTTAAGTAGTATTGTATTATTTAAAAAAAAACTGGTATAGTTTGATATAAGACAATAGGTACAATAAGAATAACCAATGACTCTTTATTGTACACCACAATATAGTAAGTAAATTTTCAAGGGACGGAATAGATTTTAGCAAGTGGTGCAATTTTAGACCGTAAAGTCTCAAAATTAAAGCTCCAAATTGTTTTTGGTCCACAGACAGCACTGCACAGCAGAGCATGGGTCTTACACCAAAAACCTATCGTCGATATGCGACGACCTTAACAGGGTATTTATCCTGGACAACTCTCCCGGAGCTTACCGGGACTTTCCAGGTACGACTTAGCATATGATTAGACATATTTCTACAAAAATTTCAAAATTTGTTTAGAAATAGTATACGACGCGTGGTCGTGACCACACGGTCGTGTTCGTCGTACACTTTAGGTCAACTCGAACCCATTTGCCACGCGTTGTCCATACGTCGGCCCGGCAGCACAGCAGCTCGCAGGCGTGCTGAACAGGCTCTTAGGCAACTATCAGTCAGGGTGAATGAGTATTTACTAGGCAAGCGTGCTCCATCGTAGGCCTCATCCTCGCTTCCATCAGGCGTGATTGTGGCCAAACGCAAGCCTATACTGTTTTTAAAAAAAAGTTTCGTTTTTAAATTATAATAGGGAATATTGCCCAAAGCTCTGCGCAGGGTGCGACACTAGCGCAAACCGCCATGACAACGTCAGTTCTCTTTATAGTTGGTCGCCATGACGGATCATGAGCATGACATATCGTCACTACTTTAAAAAAAACTCGTATCTCAAAATGGATAACTTTTCTGAGTGCACTTTATGACCATTGGGTCAAGGTTCAATTTTGTTGACGTATTGATTTGAGATACGAGATTTTTTCAAAGTAGTGACGATATTTATTTATTAGTAACAAAATAACATCGATAAATTAATAACGATATTGAAATAATATGATATTACGGCACCCTACGGACATTCAAAAGACATTTTTAAGAAATTCAATAAAATGTTTACGGTTTGTGTGCTGACGGCAAAACACTAGTAATATATATTATTGATTGAGTGTTGTTTGTGCAGATAACGCGATACCAATAAAGTCGTGGTTCTCTGACCCGCTGGACTCGGCGCTGCTGAATCTTCTGCCGGTGCTGGACGCGCTCCGCTTCACGCACGACGTGCGCTCCGTGCTCTCGCGCAACCTGCACCTGCACCGCCTCTGGTAGTGCGGTGAGTGCCCCCCGCCATCCGCCCCCCGCTGGTAGTATGATACTGAGCGTGCTCGTGCTCAGCGGGGACGATGTTGCCGAGCACGCTCAGTACCATACACTCGCGCTTCGCTCAGACACTTAGGTGTCTGGCAACATCGCCCCCGCTGGTACTGTGTCTGGCAACATCGCCCCCACTGATATTATTGAGAGTGCCCGACACCAAATCCCCTGCTGGTAGTATGAAGCGCCCAACACCGTCGTCCGCTAGTAGTACTGAGTGCCCGGCAACATCGCCCCCGCTGGTAGTACTGAGTTCCCGGGACTATCACCCTCACTGGTATTGAGTGTCTGGCAACATTGCCCTCGCCAACATCGCCCCCGCTGGTACTGAAAGTGTGCTGGCAACATCCCCGCTGAGAGTGGTAGTACTGAGAGTGCCCGGCAACACCGCCCCCGCTGGTAGTACTGAGAGTGCCCGGCAACACCGCCCCGCTGGTAGTACTGAGAGTGCCCGGCAACACCGCCCCCGCTGGTAGTACTGAGAGTGCCCGGCAACACCGCCCCCGCTGGTAGTACTGAGAGTGCCCGGCAACACCGCCCCCGCTGGTAGTACTGAGAGTTCCCCCGCTGGTAGTACTGAGAGTGCCCGGCAACACCGCCCCCGCTGGTAGTACTGAGAGTGCCCGGCAACACCGCCCCCGCTGGTAGTACTGAGAGTGACCGCCCCCGCTGGTAGTACTGAGAGTGCCCGGCAACACCGCCCCCGCTGGTAGTACTGAGAGTGCCCGGCAACACCGCCCCCGCTGGTAGTACTGAGAGTGCCCGGCAACACCGCCCCCGCTGGTAGTACTGAGAGTGCCCGGCAACACCGCCCCCGCTGGTAGTACTGAGAGTGCCCGGCAACACCGCCCCCGCTGGTAGTACTGAGAGTGCCCGGCAACACCGCCCCCGCTGGTAGTACTGAGAGTGCCCGGCAACACCGCCCCCGCTGGTAGTACTGAGTGCCCGTCAGCATCGCGGCTGCTGGTAGTACTTAGTGTGCCGACACCATTGTGCCCGCTGGTAGAACTGATAGTGCCCCACACCATCGACCGCTGGATTTACTTCCAGTCCGTTTTAATATTTTTTTGTTAATATAAACTTTCTTTTTTTTTCAGATGTGGACGGCTTTTGTACAAAATGGACGATCGTGTCCAGAGACTATTTATTTCACTCGTTAAATACGCCGTTCGTCGCTTACTCTATACATATAGATTTAAACAGTAGTTGAATACGTTTGTTTTAAGTTTTTGTGTTTTACGTACTTGGAAAGTGAACGCTTATACAGTTATGTATATTCGTATAACTATTAATATTAGTGGGCGACTTACGCTTAAGGAGTGATTCATACAAATATTGGTTGATAGAATTAAGGGAATAAATCCTACTTAATATTATAAATACGAAAGTTCACCAGTGAGTTTGTAACTCTTATCACGCTAAAACGAATGGAGACTTTAGATATAATTTGGTATGTAGATAGCAAGTCTCTGATACCGGTTAAATTTCCAAACTGTTATCTTGTACTTGGCGCAAAACCTTTTCATTTTGGTTTCGTTCGCGAAACCGTTATTTTTAAACCGGTTTTTAAGGGAACATTTCCATAAAGTTCTTGTCAGATTAACCGGTTTATAACAATAAAAACCGGTTTATTCCGGCGCAGGATAAACGTCGCCACCCGCCGCCGGCCGGCCAGCTGTCACTCGTCGAATAAACCGGTTTATTTAGGTTATAGTTAAGTTCTTAAAAACGTTCGCGTTCTTATGAAAGTTCGGAGTTAAACCAAAATAAACCGGTATTTACCGCTATTTTATAAACCGGTTCCGAGCTTGGTAGATAGCTCTTTTCTAAGTCGCTACACTCTTGTCAGAGTGTCCGCGGTAGTCGCTTGAGAATCAATAGTAAACATTTATGACGACTGTCTTCGGAAGTGTGGTGACTCCCTTGCCTTCCGCACCGCAGAGCTGGACTCCGGAGTTAGCAGTTGGCAATAGAACGATATGTAGATAGCCAAGTCTTGGGAATAATATAAACTAGAGATGCAACGGATAGTTGTTTGGCCGGATACCGGATATCCGGCGGGACCGTTGACCGGATAGTCGGATATCCGGTCACCGGATATTCGGCCAAGTTTAACGTTGATACCTACAATAAAATTAAGCCAATTCGAGCGCGCGCTACTACGAAAATCGATGTTCGTATCATAACGTCCCTCTCACTTTCGTATTAAATAAAATTAACGACAGCAGGACTGCAAGATACCAAGTACCAATTAATTAAAAATAAAAATGAATCCCTCTCGGTCTGAATGGAGGCCTGTGCCCAGTAGTGGGACGTATATAGGCTAGGATGATGATGATGATGATGATTCCCGCCAAAATGAACTACTACGCCTGAATACGGTTTTGGTCTTGGTCCTTATGAACGAACGAAAAAAAAACCTAACGGTCAACGTCAATGTCAAATTGCTTACAAATGTGACGTAACCTCTTTTCCGTTCCGTCACCGTTTTTTAAGCAGCGGTGTGGTCGCGGCCTAAAGTGTGTGTGGAGAGCACCCAAAACATGTTTCATTGCGACATACACTAATACCAATGTTAAAAAACCTAAGGCCGTATTGTCTAATGTTTGTGACATTCGCGATCACAATCAAATTTTGTATGCGGAAACAGCTTAATCCTACCGATAAAAAAAAACTGCCAATTAAAAAAAGTAATCCATCGCCCATTGGCAAAAGTATTTGAACTATACTATCAAAACAAAGCTCGTATCTAAAATCGATATTTAATCTAAACTAAACCGTGATTCACATTGTATAAAGTTCATTTTTGCGAGTTTATCGATTTTGAAATACGAGCTAGAGTTACGTAATTTGAAATGTAAATAATTCCACAAACAATATTTGTGTGAAAACCAGTTGCCCGTTCTTAATCGTGTATCTCGCTCTAAATTGTGCGAGTGAGTGAGATAGAGCCCAGTTTTAGAACTAAACCTGCAATAGCGACCCACCTGAAATAAAAGCTAGAAGTTTTTAAACCAAGCACCTCACCTTCACTTCGTTTTATACCATTTTTATAAGAAAAATCTTATAATTATTCGACCCAGAATGTACGACCTCTTAATTCATGCCCTTATGTTATTTTCCATAAGTACCCTAATCGTCGTTTTACGCTGTGGTTCATTCCGGGTCGGCAATTACAGGAAGTACATTAACCACACTTTTCTTTGAAAACATGCAAAAAATTTAATACTTCAATCAAATACAGGTAAAAAATCTCAAGTAAAGCCCTTGCATATAGTAGTTTATAAACGGCACGGAAGTTGAGGCTAAAATCATATTTCCCTCTCGCTCGTTTGAGACAAATTTGAGCAAGAGATATGATTTTGTGTTTTACTGTCGTGCCGTTACTATACAGCAGGGATGTAACGGATGTGGTTTTATCGGAACCGAAAGCGGAACCAGATATTTTCAATTTAGTTTATCGGAACCAGAAACGTAATCGGAACCGGAACCGGAACCAGAACCGGAGCCTGAGTAATAAGTGGTCGAGATGTTAGTGTAGCACGTGGCAAGCGGCGCGATGAGTGAATGCCTGATATAAACCTGTATGTTTTTGATGTACGCCGTTCAAGTTTGGCCGCCGCGCTAAGCATTAACATCCGATATAACTTCTGTTTCAAAACTAACGGAACCGGAACCGAAACGGAAGTTCCGACTTAACGGAAACGGAATCGGAGCACCGTAACATCCCTGCTATACAGTACTAATATGGAACTAAATAGGGTTGCCAGCTGTCCTTTTATTCTCAGGACATGTCCTGCTTTTTGTGGTATCTTGGGGCGTCCTGGCTTTTTAACTCCTCGTATGTCAGAAGTAAAAAAACTGCATTCAAGTCTCTTTTGGCTCAAATAATACATGTTCTTCAGATTAAAATAAAAATAGAAAAAGATAGCCTTAAATTTGGCACACTTTGCGGACATACGAGAGGTAAGCACCCTAATAAAGTCATGTGTTTTTTTTTAATTCGCGCTCCGTTTTTATATTTTTTCCTACATATTAATTGAAATGTTACTCTGTTTACTGATTGTATCTAATTCCTAGATTGTTCAAGTTGCAGCTGGCAACCCTAACTTGGGCATTTTGCGAATTTAGAACGACAATTTCTCGTTTCCACATGCAAGAGGGGACTTATAACTTTATACCTGTATTTTTTTTTAATGTTGCATATCCGCTATTATTGACTTCGCATAGATAATTATATAAAATAGAGTACGACAGTGAGGATTAGAAATTGAATTATACCTAAGAGATTTATTCGTAAACTATTATACATTTTTAGTGATAATCAGATAGACCAGAGAATGGGCTGGTTGAAGTAGCAGTTTAGGAAAAATAGTTTGATCTATTCTAATTTATACATATAAAATGAGTTGAAAGTAGTGAACAGTGTTGCCAACTTAGTGACTATCGTAAAATATGGTGCCCTTTGTGGCTATGCCAGCGACTTTTAAAATATGTACAGTCGATTTCATAAACTTGTGAGCAAAAATTTTATCAAAAATATCTGAACACGCTTCTACGCCGTTAACAATAAGAGTCGTGTTCAGATATTTTCGATCAAATTTTTGTTTATGAACTCAACTGTACATTTTTTTTGTCGCTTCGATTCAATCCATTCTCCAGTAAACTATATGTATGAAATTCCTACTTTCTGATAAATCGGATAAAAAAATAATCTGGACTATCTGGATAATCTGGATCTGGACTATCTGGATAATCTGATAAAAAAAGTGTTGAGAACAATGACGGCGGTACTAACGCCCGAATATTCACCCTTCTACTCTTTGCTGTCGTACTACATAGGCCTGTTTTACCACTCTGATAGCTTCCTGTTATTTTATCTGACAAGTGTTTTTATCGTCTTTGTTTATTTGGACAAGATAAACAGACGGCATCAGTGATGATATATCTGTCAAAGAATAGCAAGAAATTAATATAAAGGGGAGACATGTGTTAAATCTGTAAATTTTAATCTGGACGTAGTTTAGCAAAAAGGATCCAACTCTCAACAATTTTTTTTTTTTTTAATCTACTTTGAGTAGGAATAAATGCGAATTTTAAGAATAACATAACAATAGTGCTTTGGATCCTTTTTGCTAAACTACGTCCAACTGTGAGGTGCTCTGCTCAAACTAATAATAATTTGCGATTTTGTAAAAGCATTATTTTCTCGAAGTCAATTAAATGTTTAATTAAAATAATTAAAGTTATTAAGGTTTAGTTGATAGCTAGTTAAAATTGGTGAACCGGTTCTATTTAACCAATCGTTCCCAAGTTACGTGTAATCCTGAGAGATAAGTCTTAAAAAAAGTGTCCAATTGAATTTTAGAAAATGATGTTTTTAACGAACGCAACCCTAAACCTCCCAGTGAAAATAATGTAAATAATATTTATGAAAACAGTTCCAGTGTTGCCCAATCTTCGGTATGTTTATAAAACGATCTCTCATTTTTTTTTTAATTTAGTGTTGTTAACGAAATTAAATATGATTTTGTACTGTAGAAACCGAATTTGGATGACTTTAAAAATTACGAGGGTAGGTTAGTTTCGATGTCGGCTAATCATTTTGACGGGACTATTTTTTTAAGTCACGCCGTGATTGGACAGGATGATGACAATAGAGTAGTGAGCTACTTAAATCATGTACAAAGTATACTGATTCAGTTGTGATAAGGAATGATCACTTTGGTTCCCGAAACCGGCAGGTGTCTCTTTTTTAAAAGTATATCATTGACACCAGTTGAATATTTCGATTTAAGCGCAGATTTTTGACAAGCCTAGACACCGACATCGTGTATAAGAGTGACAGAGTACAATCAGTCAGTCTGCTCGAACTTGCCATTGTTACAATGAGTTTATACTTAGTCCTAATGCCACGAGAGTTGAAATGAATGATTGATTACACACAGCTACATGTCGTGTAATGACAGCAGGATTTTGACGTTTACTCGTTCATATCATTCATTCTTCTTTTGTGCAATCAGTTCTTTTTGTAGCCGTGTGTAATATTTTACTTCAACTCTCGTGGCACTGTCTATACGAGTAGTGAGATGTAACTATATCTTGCAATTGCCTATGTTGTCTGGTACGTGCAATACAGATGCACGTAATGAATTATAATTTGCCATCGGATAAATAAATAAAAAAACGGCCAAGTGCGAGTTGGACTCGCGCACCGAGGGTTCCGTACAAATATTTTTATTATATGATGTAACTAAAAATTTATGCTTTTCGCAATTTTTCTTTATCTGCGCTAGAAGACGTTGCTTCGTACCAAATTTCAAGATTCTGAGTTCACGGGAAGTACCCTGTAGGTTTTGATTCCCTTGCGAGTGTCGAAAATTTGCGGCATAAACGGCTGTATCTTTTGGTTGCGTTTGGCTTAGAAGTTTGATTTTGTCACTGCTCCAAGGGACAGTAGACCTGAGTATTTGATATCTATATTTCAGCTTGATACCTCCACGTGTTCCTAAGAAAAAGGGTCTTGACAGACAGACAGACGGACGACAAAGTAATCCTTAAGGGTCCCGTTTTTTCCTTTCGATGTACGGAACCCTAAAAAATGATTAACTTATGTGTGTTCAACTCGAAACTTCAGTTTCATATTTAAATGATAAAGTTTCTTCGTGTTAAGTACATCTGTATTGTTCGTGGTGACATCACCTAAAAAAATGTTACTTTGTTAATTCGTCCGAACCTAGCCCAATTATTGCAAAGTATTACACCACATACCATAGATACTATTTCTTACTTATTGTCACAAGTTCAAGCAGATGGAGACCTTAAGGTGCCGCCACATGCTAGTTACTCGACGTTCGTTTCCAGCGATAAATCTGGTCACGTGACCCTATTTTCAATTTCTCGCTACTCAAAAAAGCAGCGTCAAGTCGCCGCGTTGAACAGCAGCGTCAAGATGGCTGCTGCAGGAATGATCTCGGTCTTGAAAGCTAATTTATTAACCTCCTTTAGTGGCAGTCGCGACAACAAAGGTGCAAATAAAATAAATTGGAGTGAATGAAAAAAAAAACAGTGCTTTTTTCGAAATTGAGCTCAACATTTTCAGCTTTATCGCTGTGACACGTGACCAGATTTGGCGCTGGAAACGAGCGTCGAGCGACTGCATGTGGCCGCGGCTTTATTGCCTAACACACTTGAATCACAATCTTTTTCACCACTTCTTTCTGTCACACGGCATAAGACGAAGGTATACAGAAAGAGATGGTGAATGCGATCGCAAACGTCAGCGCGTTATACAATACACCCACTAATCTGACTGATGAACTCTATTGTTCTTAATCTATGCTTTAGAACTTGTTCACATTGGTCCAGTAAAATCGTTCCAGGGCCTGTACTACGGTAATGCAAAATTCGAACTTCGTATCTTGCTGTCCCGCGTACACTTATATTATTTAGACGAGAGTGAGAGGGACGGTACAATACGAACGAATTTCGTAGTTGCCCCCCTGTAGCATGTGACTGCGGTGCTCGATCGATCTCGTGTAACTTGTTAGGATTGACCCCGCATCATGTATCGCTACAGAGGGGCTACTTCGAAATTCAAAAATCGGACTTCGTATCGTTCAGTCGAGTTCATAAACTTGTGAGTAAAATTTTAATCAAAAATATCTGAACACGACTCTATTGTTAACGGCGCAGAAGCGTGTTCGGATATTTTGGATAAAATTTTTGCTCACAAGTTTATGAACTTGACTGTACCGTACCTCTCCCTCTCACATTAAATCTACCAGCCGGCCAGCCAGCCAGCTTCCTGGGACAGTATTTCCGGAGCGGTACAACATAGGGATCTTTAAAAAACGAGCATCAGTCTCAAAGGGCCGGCAACGCACCTGTTATACCTTTCGTATTACAGGTGTCCATGGGCGGCGGTGGTTGCTTCCCATCAGGTAACCCGCATGCTCGTTCGCCCCCTCTAATATAAGAAAAAAAAAATTAAGCTTCAGCGGGACGGCAAGATACGACGAAGTTCGTATTTTGCACTTCATACGTCCACTTGCAGGATTTTTTATCTAGGTTTAGTGGTCTTAAGTTCTGTCAGATCCATACAAGAAGTGTCAGTTTTAGCCTTAAATCGAGATTAAAAAAGCCTTCAAGACGCCCTTAGTAAACGGCCTGGAACGATTTTACTGGATGAATGCAAATAGGGTCTTAGTTTTAAATCTGTGGACCCAAGTGATAATTTTTAATCGATTTTGTTTACTAATATGCATTTTGTACAAAGTAATGGAGCCAATTTGCACTGTTCAAAGAATTAAACGTTAAAATTTGTTGCTTTGTTTTATTTTTGTGTAAAATTCTACAAAATTGCATCGGTCCGAAGGGCCAAAATTACACAAAAATAGGAACTTTGCGTCAGCACTACTAGTAGGTACTGTTGCTCTTTCATTTCTACGCTGCACCACAGTATGTGCATATATATATAGGAACTGTGGCTGCACGCCCACCCTCTAGAGGGAGGTTCAGGAACCCATCATCATTTCGCCCTATATACGTCCCACTGCAGAACACAGGCCTCTTCTCAGTTTCCATTTCCACACTGGTCCGGTACCGATTTAATGGAACTATTGCGAATCCTTTTAGATTTTTGAACTTTTACAACTTGCTCACTTGTGAAAAAATAGCAGTAATTCCATTAAACTTGCCAAGGAACTACTGAGACTAAGGGCCGTTACAGACAGACTGCGTTCCAACTGCAACTGCCGACCGCCCATACATTTCAATCGCAGCTAGCGTGCGATTGTACAACTGCAATGCTTACTGCTTTAACATGTTGATGGTGGGCAACACTATAGTGTTGCTATCATGCCCCATACAAATTTAGTGATCCCACCCAAATCCCACCGGTGCTATTTTTTTTTAATGCTGAAAACAAAAAGTATCTAGGTAAGTAAGTAACTTGCCTATTAAATTATTTATTTACTAAGTGCATGGTCACTCTGCAATCAAAAGTTTTACTGAAATATGGTTGTGAACGATAGGGCTACTTCGAAATTCGGAAATCGAAGTTCGTATCGTACCGTCCCGCTGACGCTAATATTATTTTATACGAGAGTGAGAGGGACCGTACGATACGAACTTCGTTTTTTGATATCGTAATAGCCCTACTGTTTACATCTCCCGAATGACCTGACCCAGTACTTATATGGGCAGTTGGTACGTTGTGGTTGAAACTCAATCTGTATGTAACAGCCCTAATACGAACTGTTAAACAATTTGAAAACGTGTTAGTTATTATTCCTTATTGTTTCAAATCTAAACCAAATATAGTTGAAGTAAAAAAGATTAGGTTGATGTGAGATATTAAGTCGTGTATTTATTAGTCTAATGAAATTTGACCTTTAAGAAGTAGTACATAAGGTTGAAGTTTAAAAACAATAACTGGATACACATGGTTCTGTAATACATAAGTATAATTGATTACTAGTGCTTATGTTTTTATTTTAATGTTTATCCTTTCACAGCCATCGAAGATGATCGGATGCCATAGTTAGTATAGGTACCGTTGGAGGAGAAAAGTCCTCGAGTGGCGATTAAGTACGAACTACAGCTGAAGCGTTGGCAAAGCCTCCCACTTGGTGAAACGGCGACATCGTGAGAGTTGCGGGCAACCGGTGGATGCAATGCGAATTGTCGTTCATTGCGTTCTAAAGGGAGGTCTTTTATTCAGCTGTGGACATATCACGGCTGATGATGATGAGTGAATAGTTGGCTGTTACTGTATCAGTGTACTTTATATCTTCGACCTCATTTACACCTATAGGTAGAGTCGTTCACGACGACGCGTGCCGTGGCTCTTATTACAATGTCATTGCGTCTAATTTTGGCTAAATCACGCGCCTTCGTGGATGGCACTTGGTATACCATCAGGTGAGATCGTCTATCGCTGGTCGAGCCGAGCCTGTATTGCACGGTGTCGACTGAGCAGCCCCATCTCGGGCCAGAGGGCGGGCTTCATCTACGAATAATCACTTCAAACTCCCGTGGCGTCCCACGATGCGTTTGAGGTTGGAGTTAACTTGTGCAAGGTCCGCCCGGATTGCTACCACCATCTTGCTCGCTAATCCTGCCGTGAAGCACTGTTGTGTTTCGGCGTGGAGAGTAAGACAGCCGGTGAAATTACTGGCACTTGAGGTATCCCATCTTAGGCCTCTAGGTTGGCAACGCGTCTGCAATACCCCTGGTGTTGCAGGTGTCTATAGGCGGTGGTGCTCTTTTACCATCAGGAGACCCACTTGCTCGTTTGCCATCCAGTTAAATAAAAATAAATAACTCTTGTGACTTTAGGGCAGTCTTTCCCAAAGTAGGCGATAACGCCCACTTGTGGGCGCTGGAGGTCTAGAGGGGGTAAGGGGCCCAGAAAAAATCTTCACCTTTGTGCCTTCACTAGGCGAGACTATGTTTTTGAGGTTTTTAAGGTGAAAAAAATGGGAGGCGCTACATTGATTTCAAAGTGGGCGTTACTTAAGACGAAATAGTTTGAACCTCTGCTTTTGGGGGTATCCCTTAGAGGGAGAGCCCCACGCACATACCCTCGTTAGGTACCCTAAACAAGTCTGGATGCATAAGCTGCTCCACTGCATCGCAATAAAGCCGTACGAAGCGGACGGATTTGTTGCTTTGTATAGATTTCTATGGTACTTACTGCGTGCCTGTGGATCGGCATTTCTGCGCCATAGAAATCTAACAAAGTTCGCTTCGTACGGCTCGATTCCGATGCAGTGGACGCTCAGCGAGCGCATTTCCCGCACCAAAAAAATTTACTTAAGTTGCTGGGCTGCTCTCTCATGTTGTATTTCAGATTGAAATAAGCTACAGAACATTTCTTAATATTAGGTTAATGAAATGAATTGTGTGATTTTTGGGAATTCCCATAGAATTTCGGTAAGTATAATGGTTACGTGTGCGAAACCGCGAGTCAAAGCTAAAATAATGATGTATTATGATCATTCCGGTGGCAAAATATTACATAATAATTCAGCTGTACAAACAATTTATACTGAAACAGCTGTATTATTTACAATTTACATTTTATGGGGGCTTAGTGGCGTGAAAAAAATATGTTTTTTAGGCATATTCGAGCTGAGGCATTTGTCTTTCTCTATAGGTACTAATACTCTTTGCATTTGTGTTTCCTGTATTCTTATAGGAAAATGTTAGGTTTTTCTCGAGCAATGTAACCTCTTCAGCTTATTCATAGGTAGGATGCTGCGACTAGAGATTTGTAGGGCCAAAGAAAATGAAACGAATAGGGCCTTGTAAGGGATAAAAATTGACATATAAGATTTATATACATTGCAGCATTTAAAGTCATAGGTTGAGTTGAAGTAGTCAAGAAAAATTAAACTAAAATCGTATGGCGCATGTCAGGTTGAATTGGATAAATAAAAGAAAATAATAATTCATGAACTCTTTAATTTAATTTGAGACTATTTGATGTAATTTGAATTGTCCAATGTTTGTCTATTACATAACAAAAAAAAATGAGTTCTTTTCAATTAGGGAGCATGATGGAAATAATGTAACATTATTATGGAACTGATTTAATTATTTTCACTTTGACAGGTCAAAATGAGTCGTCGAAATGTTTTATGCTCCTTTTACAATAAAATATGGGATATCAAGTAATCAATTGTCAACAGCCACTTTTTGTATCGCTTTTCCCGATTAAAATTCGATAGTAAGGCCAAAGATATTAACAGACCTTAAATCAACCATAATTTATGGTGTCTTTTTAGGAAATAGGTGTTATATTCCATAGGAATTCTTTATGAATTCAAAAGTAGTTTTTTTTATATTCTTTAACAAAAGGTGTAAACCACACTTGCAAAAGTAATGTACCTAACATGTTACAGGTAGAGCCAGCATCTGAAGGTAATATACTACTATATGACAAAGTAAGGCTTTGTTTGCCTTAAAAATTATATGAAATTGTTTTTAGTACTACAAAAAAACCTATTAATTAACATATTAATCGGTAGCGTTGCTGGCTCCCTTATCCCCTTTACATACAACTGTTAAATCTGGTTTAAGATAAATAGTTTCAAAAACAAGTCTTTTAGTTCCACAAAAAACAAAAGTAGGCAAAGGGGATCACATTTTGGTATAGCCAAAGTCTCATGGCATTCAAATTACAAAGAAAATAGAAATAAGATTAAAATCCAACTAGATTCAGATTTGCCCTGTAATACAAAAGGAGTTTTAAATTAATAATCTAAACTTGAAGAGGGAAATAGCAATCATAGATCACTACCAAATATCAATTTCGCAAACACACAGTAAATCTAAGAACTGATGCATACTACTAGGGTGCAGGTTTATAGGTAATTCTTGTAAAGTTATAGCAAATTTTTGCAGTCCTTATTACAAACAAATAACTAGATGTCCTTACTCAAGTCCATTGCAACGAACATAAAACAGGCTAATAAACTTTTTAAACATCCATAAGAGATAAAATACCTTAGAAAAATAAGTATTGTCATTGAAATTCTTTCTGAATTATTTTAATATTGCAATGAACTAATATAGTAACTAAACTAGATAATGATAGTTTAGACGTCGTCAGATTTAGCTGTAACCTAAGAAGCCGATACAAATATCACAAACAGCTTTCCAAGAAATCATTAACAAGACTCAAGACTAAAGCATGTCACTAAAATTCATTCTTTATACAAGTATAGACAGTCAAAGGTTAAAACTTATTTACGAATAGTCTGTCCAAACAATGAGCTTCTACAAAACTAGGAATCTACACAACATGTTTCAGAGGATTTATACTTCAAATTACAACTGTACATTGCAGCAACTGGCCACTTCAGTTGCTAGTCTCGGAGAAAGAGGTTTTATGACACAGAGAATGTCTTCTCTGAAAAGGACTTTACATAGGCTTCGTGCAGCTTGTTGACGAAGTCGGAGTCATGTTTCAGCAGGTAATTGAAGGCTTGGAGTAGCTGATTCCTGTTCAGGGGCTCGGGCGCGTGGGTTTGTCCTGTGACACTCGCCGTGAACATTGTTGGAGGCATCAGCGCAGGCTTAGATTGAGACGGGAGAGAGTTGTTCAAGGGAAAAATACCCTTATCTAAAAAGCTGATATCCTGCGATTGGTTCAAATAAGCGGCTGGTGGGGATGTAGGCTTCGGTGAAGATATATGCATAAGATTCAATTCATTCTCCAAAGGCATTGGCCCGTTTGTTTCTAAACCACCAAGCAACTGACTTTTCTTAATACCAGATATCCTTTGCTGGTTTTGAGGTTGACAATTTTTCTCAATGGGGGTAGATTTCAATTGGAATCCACTGGTTGTTCTCAATGAGGAGTCTAAAGAGATGTTACCATTTGCACTATGGACTTCTTGTGGTGTGACCGAGCGCTGCTGCTTTTCTATATGTTCAACAGAGTGTGCAGGGTTGCTCATGAGCCTTTGGAGGAGGCCGGGGCCCTCTCGCACGTCATTGGGGCGCGGCCCGAAGATACCGGGAGATGGCAGTGAGGATACCGCGGGCATCTGCACGGCGGCGCCACCACCTGCCTTCGCAAAGAAGTCCATGACGCTCTGGGACGCCATGTCCGGCCCTCGCGATGGTGTTGCATCGCTCTTGCCCGCCACGATGCCCTTATTAGAATTAAAATCGTCCTGAGCCTTACTCAACATGCCGAATATATCTACCGGGGGATTAGTGGGCGGCGAGCTATAAGCGGGTGTCTGCGGTATGTTCTCAGCAGGCGCTTGCTTTATGGACTCCTTAACCAAAGAATTTAGCTTCGTGGCCACTCGGACGCACTCGTCTTTATCGTAAAACCATATGCCGTAAATACAACACTTGGCGTTCCGATATAACAGAAACGGCTCCTTTAATTGTAGTTCTATCCCTTTCGATACCGGTTCGATTAAGTTGTTCGTATTCAATCTGTTCATAATCACCAAACTGTGATACGGTTCCCCATTCCTACTATATACAAACAAAGCTCCTTCGATGTTCGTTTTCTCCCATTCATTCTCCTCAAATGTATAAAGTGCGACGTGGGTAGCACTGTCAATTATTTCTCGTGCGTATGGATCTGCCCTCTTTAGTGCAGCGAAATTCATACGTAGACCAGTGTCAGCCATTTTATCGCAACAAAACACAACTTTTTACACAAAAGCAAGCATCACAGCAAAATGACAAGAACGAACGAATAAAATTCGCCATGTTTGGGACCGTTCCGTATTCCTCAAAAGGCAATTTAAGCCTTGCATATCGTTAAAACTTCCAAGTACAATTTACATGATATTTAGGGATTTCATAAAGGTTAAATAATATACTCAATTCTATTTTCATTAATTAAGTGATACAAATACAACCACAAACCATTTTTATATACAAATGAAATTTATATGCGTTGTTATGTCCGTGAGGGAATAACGGAACGTGTATGCTTTTTTTTTCGAAATAAATGCGTTCATAAGTTCATTGTACATTGTACGTACTACGTACACTCACATCTTGCAGTTTGCAATAGCGCTAATTTCAAAAAACTTTGGAGGGCAATGCAGTTAAAATTTCAAAACATGAGTTTTTCTTTTGCTCTACTCTACGAGTTTGGTCTTCATTAAGTATTAGGTAAATTTTCGAAGCTTGAGCGTAGAACAGACTACAACTGGTCAACGCACATGGTCAGAATATTAACAAAAATTAAATAAAGTGGTAAAAGTGTAAAGATGCAACTTTTGGATCCATTTTGTCGCACTAACTTAAGATATACATAAACTTTTAGAAAAACCCATACCTTTTTTATTCATTACAGTTATGACGTCAGCAATTTTAATTAATTAAATTGACTTAGTTACAAGTCTTTTGTTTACGCTACTCGTATGAATTCATTTGATTGCTTATGCCATGATGTAATTTTATCATAAGGTACCGGAGAAGTTGACCTTTTAGCATTTGCACTCAACTCAACGCCGATAAGTGAACGCGACTGTTTCTGATAACTCTATCGAAACGTCATTCGAAAGTTTACGCTTGCTGAAGACAGCAGTGTCTTAGAAAATAAATGATAAAATCGTAATGAATTAAATCGTATTAAATCTTAAGACAAAATAATACAACCCGACAGCTTCAGCTGCTTTCGAATTAACTTCCAAGTACTTTCGGTAGCATTGATCTTAACATTGAATTAATTAGACACGTGATTGTAGTTGATCGTAAACAAGTGGTTTCAATTTATTGTGACCGCCGATTTTAATATGGTTGATCAGAAAAACGTACTAGTGATCGGTAGCGGGGGCCGCGAGCATGCTTTGTGCTGGAAACTGGCTGACTCGCCGTTCGTGAAGCAAATATACTGCGCCCCCGGCAGTGTTGGCGTATCCACAACAAACAAAGTAGAATCCGTTGATCTTGACATCAAAAATTATCAGGTAAGTTTCTAATAAGAATGTTAGGATAGTAAGGTATATTTATTAATTCAATATTTTTTGTCTATTACTGCCGGTTCTTTGGGCTAGAAACTTATTTTTATCTCTAACTTGGATACTTTTTTTAAGGCAAATTGCATCTTTTTGTTTTGTATTTAAGTAGTTTATCTAAATACCAATTTATACATTTCTTAATTTCATGTCAGAATTCCTGCCAACTTCTATTAATTTCTACTTTAAAATGTTAATTTAATACTTCTTATTTGGTTCTTAATTTTTGGTAATTTCTTACCTCAAATTAAAGCTTTATTCTATGTCAAGAAATACCTACCTACACACTAACATTATTCACTTAAATTTTTAATAAATCACAAAATCTGTTTTTTTTTTTTATAAAAAAATCTGATTTTAATGGCTGTAAGTCAACGCCACAACCAGTGGTCCTAGAGAGCCGGGGTTGAGATTATATTGTACCAATTTTTTTTTAGCTTTATAAAAGTAGAAGTGAGGATACCCACAAATTATTTCCTTAAGCTACTTTTTCTGTAAAAAAAAATGGTAATGTAAGTACCACAACTTTTTTAAAGCTGAAACTTAGGTGTAAACTGATGTTGGGGGTACTACCAACATATAAAAAAAAAGATTCATGCTCTTTTTTGATATCTTTTGTTTATAATGACTTGCTTAATTTTTTTTGTTGGTTTGACCAATTGCCACTAAACAAAAAAGTTGAAGTGGAAGTTGTTTGCTTTGATAAGAAATAATTGATCTGTAAACGCAAAACTAAAAATAAAAATAAATTAGTAAAAATTTTCACAAAATCATTGGGTCTAAATCTAAATCCTATTTTAAAACGTTTATTTATTAAGCAAGCCAATTAAATTTTAGAGATCAATTCACTCATTAAGTGGGTAAATGATAACCTCCGAACTTTGTATGAGGATTCATCCTATGTTCATACAAAAGACAATCTTACTCAACTGGTTAAAAAACAAATTATATAATGATAAGAGACCCCCAGAGAGTAATAATATATGTAAAAAAACAAGTAACAATAGTTTTTACATCTATTTATCTGTTGTTGAATTTGATATCTAAAATAAATTTTCCATTCAAGGAATGTCATGGTCAAAGACCCATGTTGGTGATTAATTTCTTTGAACTTGGAAGTATAATTAGTTTTAGTTGAGAATAGTTGAAATTAAATGTATATGCTTTAATAATTATACAATTTTGAAAAAAAAATGGTACTTCTGCTGAGTATCTAAGTTTCATCATTGTTTATTTCATGTGCCAATACAAATTGTATTTACATCATTTGTTATATAGTTACGGAACTTTGACTTATTTATTCCTCTTAGGTATCACCAACTAACTAAACATTATTTTCTGAAGTTAATATGGAATTTTATTTATATTTACATCTCTTATGATGTTCATAGTAGTATGTAAATTAAAGTGTTTATTGTTGTGGAGTTTTTTTTTTTCATTTATCTCAACAATTACATTATTTTTGCCAAACATCAAAATAGTATGGTGGCAAATATCTACTAAGGGATACCTACTACATACTCGTATATCATACATATTAAAAAATGTTTTTATTTTCTTCAAGTAATGGAATTTTTAAGTTCTTTTCAGATAAGAAACAAAAAATAATATGAAAAAAATCTCCGATCAAAAATAACAATATTTACTGTCAGTTTGGTACCTCTATACCTCCTCCATACCATATCTAAATATATATAGGCTATGTAACAAAACTGACCTAGGGACACATTATTTCTCATTGTAGATTCTGAGTGACAGTCTTCTTATAAACTGCAAGTTCACATCATTTTAATAAACATATTCACATAAGGATTATTTTTTGAATCTGTCAGGCTCTAGCAGAATGGTGCAAGGAGAAGTCCATCGATTTAGTTGTGGTCGGTCCCGAGGACCCCCTAGCCAACGGGATCGTCGATGGCCTGGCCACATTTGGAGTCAAGTGCTTCGGGCCACCCAAGGCCGGGGCCCAGATTGAGGCCAACAAGGACTGGGCTAAAGCCTTCATGATCAGACATCAAATACCGACAGCAAGATATAAGTCATTCACTGATGCTGCTGCTGCTAAAGAACACATAAACAAGTAAGTTTGTTAATTTAAAATTTTATATTAATTGATTTACCAATGAGGGCTCATTCACATCTAGCATCTTTTGAGCGTCGTTGTCTTGTCAACGCCCGCTCAGCGTCAATGCAACGTTCACTTAAACTTTGGTTTCATATAGCGGCCGTAATGGATACCGCTCCTCCTCCTCTTCCTAGAGAGCGGTAATACGGTATTGACAACTCCTGCCTGACTTTGCCATATCTTAATATTATTATGAAAATATAGATATACAGATAGTGTTAGTGAAGAGAAAATTTAAACCGGTTGAAAATTGGATTTATAGTGATTTTTTGAAAAAGCTGTATACCTGTCTCTTTCTCAAACGCTTTTCTCTATGCAGCAAGTATGGCGGTACTGGCGTGTGACGTCACATGCCAGTATGTCTTTCTCTGTCTAATCTTGAATTTCAAATCTTTATAACTTTGTTATTTGTAAAGGTAGCTTAAAAATGGTTTTCCTATTCGATAACAGGCATTGTGTAGTTTTAATTTATAAAAAATATACCAAATAGTCAAATACGTATTGACACCGCTCTCTAGATTACCGCGCCAATTTGTTTTCATAGACAACGTTCTAGTGACGTTATTCACCGCTTATTACGGTCGCTATAATGACGGCACCGCTTGTCATAGGAAACCAAAGCTTAACCCCGGCCTTCGTCGCCGGTCAGCGCTGGCGTCGCTTCGCCACGGCGTCGACGTCGCGTTGACGCTGGCACGACGATTTTTTTTTTTTTTTTTTTTTTTTTTTTTTTTTTTTTTTTTTTTATTTAACTGGATGGCAAACGAGCAAGTGGGTCTCCTGATGGTAAGAGATCACTACCGCCCATAAACATCTGCAACACCAGGGGTATTGGAGATGCGTTGCCAACCTAGAGGCCTAAGATGGGATACCTCAAGTGCCAGTAATTTCACCGGCTGTCTTACTCTCCACGCCGAAACACAACAGTGCACGCACTGCTGCTTCACGGCAGGATTAGCGAGCAAGATGGTGGTAGCAATCCGGGCGGACCTTGCACAAGGCACTATTTATTTTAGGCCTGAGATGTAGATTCATTTTCAATTAAATGTTTTCATCTTTCGCGATTTTCACTCATACATAACTAATATATTTCGGGACTTAATCACGACTTAGGCAGTAAATACAGCAGTGATTAAGTCCCGAAATGTATTAAATTTACAATTAGCTGAAGAATAATATTTTTAGTTGCTCTTTACAAATAAATAGTCAGTCGATGAGTTTGGCAAATATAATAAGTGACGGCATAACTAATTATAGCCATGCAAAATCTATGGGAGACTCAGGTTTTAACAGCTCTTAAAAAGTACCGCAGTTTGGTGTTGTATCATCTCTATTGAGATCTCCTTCTATTATTGAACGGGCAACGCCATCCCATTAATCTGTGACCTGTGCGAGTACATGAGATTTAATAAAGGAGGCCAATGTCAGTTATTTTTAAACATTATCATGTTTTTCTTTGCGATACCTAGTGTCGTCTAGACTGATATAAAAATAAGGAAATGTGGGTGATAAAAACCTTAAGGCGTATCACCGGTCGTACACTAGTATTGTCCTACTAATATTATAAATATTAAATTTTGCGTGTATGTTCGTACATGCGTTGGTACGTGTATTGTGTCAGATTTGGAATAAAGCTGCAAATACACTGCGTCGTCCGCCGCAAAAGTGTAAAGAACACGGTAGTGCCGCAGTAGACGGACAGACTAATGTAAAGGCGACAGTCGTTCGCTGAAGTAGTTTGAAACAAATTCGGCGACCGCATTAGGTGAACGACGCAGTGTAATTGCCGCTTAATACATAGGTTCATGTTTACCGAAGATTTAAATATTTGATTGTTTATTGAATGCTTGTACCCAGAAGGGTATTTGTCTAACTAAAACAAACGCAGCAGTACATAACCAGATAAGGCTACGTACGTAAGCACTATGCCGTTAGCCGCACAGTTTTAGCGCACTGTATCTTTCTTAAGCTATACTCTGAAGAGGGACGGCGCGTTAAAAAGTCAGATTTGTTTTTTTTCTAGCGCCACCTATCCAGCCCTAGTGGTGAAGGCGTCGGGCCTCGCAGCCGGCAAAGGCGTGGTGGTCGCCACCTCCAAAGAGGAAGCTTGCCAGGCTGTGGACGAAATCCTCACTGACGCAAAGTACGGGGTCGCCGGGGAGACCGTCGTGGTGGAGGAGCTGCTTGAGGGGGAGGAGGTTTCGGTGAGTGTGATAAATCAATAAATAAAATAAATATCATGGGACATTTGACACCAATTGACCTAGTGCCAAAGTAAGTAGAGCTTGTGTTATGGGTACTAGACAACGGATAAACATACATACATATTGGACACCCAAGACTCTAGAACAATCATATTTTCATACAAATATCTGCTACGACCGGGGATCAAACCCCGGACCTCAAGCTTCATAGTCAAGTTCTCTAACCACTGGGTTGGGCAAACAGCTACTAGATTGTACCTACTCTTATTTTTTTGTAAACAAGTTCGAAATCGAAAAATCGAAATATTTCAGCACATTTGGGTTGGTTTTTCTGAACTGACCAGTATATTACGGCGAAGAAAAACATCGCGAGGAAACTTGCACCCGCCTGAGAAGAATTTCAATGGTGTGTGTGAAGTTCCCAATCCGCACTGGGCCCGCGTGGGAACTACGGCCCAAGCCTTATGAGAGGAGGCCTGCGCACTACAGAGCTGCAGACGGACGTATATAGGCTGGGATGATGAGTATAGAATTGAAGTGTTTTATTCGGGTCTATATTAATTCGCATAAATTAATTGGCATAATTATTAATTCGCATAACTGAATACGCATAATGTTATTGTAAACGCGCATAATGTGGATTGGCATAACGGTAAGTTAGCATAACATTACTTTGCGCAAATATAAAAGAGTATATAAGATAAAATTATTATTTTAATGAAAATGTAAATTTTATTTAATTTTAATCTTAATTTGATTGCATAATAACGATATCTCTTGTCCGGGTGAGCGGTTAGTTCCGATGGAGTGCCGAAAAGTTTCTCGATGAGGGCTACGGCATAGATGTCGCTAGTGTCGCTGCTTAAGTGGCTAAATAAGAAACAACACAAGCTGAGATATGAGGTGCATAGGAGAAATTTGTGTCTGTATCGTTGTCCAGCGGTGGTGTAGCGGTATAGCACACGGCACAGAATGCCGAGGACCTGGGTTCGATTCCCAGCGCTGGTCTTATTTTTCAGGTTTTTCTGTGCATCTATATTTCAGTTTGTATTTTCGATATTAATTTTATTTGTCAAACAATATATAAAGTTTTGCAGGTGGTAGGACCTCGTGCAAGGTCCGCCCGGATTGCTACCACCATCTTGCTCGCTAATCCTGCCGTGAAGCAGCAGTGCTTGCACTGTTGTGTTTCGGCGTGGAGGTGGAGAGTAAGACAGCCGGTGAAATTACTGGCACTTGAGGTATTCCATCTTAGGCCTGTAGGTTGGCAACGCATCTGCAATACCCCTGGTGTTACAGATGTTTATGGGCGGTGGTGATTTCTTACCATCAGGAGACCCACTTGCACGTTTTCCATCCAGTCGAATAAAAAAATAAATAAAGTGTTACTTTAAGTGAAAAATTATAACTAATAATGTTATGCATATTTCAATTACGCGGATTCATTATTATGATAAATAAGTGTTATGCTTTTTAATAATTAGTTATGCAAGTTCGCTGTTATGCACAATTATGTTATGCCAAATCTGTTATGTGAAGTCATATTAGGACAATTAATATTATGCGAAACAAGGGACACCCGTTTTCTTCATGTTTATCGTTCTGGCACTAACAAAGTTCTAACTAGAAGTTCAACAGTCTTTTACAATGTATTTCATTATGAATCTAGCATCTATAAATAGCTGGACATGTCTAGACGACTAAATTGCAAATAACTGGATACCTACCAGTATCTGCGTATCAGTTTATTACCTACTACAAATAAAACCCGTGGTAGCCTACTGGGCCCAATTGCATAACAAATTACAAGCAAATAGTATTAGTGAATTTCAATACAAAATCGCTAATACTATTAGCTTGTAATTTGTTATCCAATTGGGCCCTGGTTTGACCTATGGCCTCGCAAACAGAGGATTGTGGGTTCGGCGGGTACGTATTCTGGGTTTTCGGAATAGGGTATTTGTCAACACCTTTATTTATTATATCCTATGTATTATAATTATGAAAATATAAGTGCACAGTTCTGGTAGTTATCCCACCGAAAACTGGCTGATTATCAAACGAGTCGTCCACCTACCCACCGTGTCTCTGTCAACCTCGACACTGGCAGAATCATCAAAAAATTGATGGAGCCACCTTTCCTAAATTTGAATTGAATTGATTGAAGTGCACAGTTAAGCGAAGATAAAAGTAATTTACCTGAAAATTGAACTTAGTATTTTTTTAAATATCTGTATACAACCTCTCTCTCCAAAACGCTTTTCTATATGCAGTCGGTATGGCGCTACTTGCGTGTCACTATACATGCAAGTATATCTTTCTCTGTCTAATCTTAAATTGCAACATTTGTAACTGTAGCGTAAGCAGTGTAGGTAGATTTGACTTATAAAAAAAACAATTACCAAATTCATGGGCGAAATTATGAAGCTTCCAATTCGCCAGGGCCTGCGTGGGTAATACAGCCCAAGCCCCCACAGTCTAGGACATATTGCCTGAGATGATTATTAGAGAAGCATTAATAACAGTGGCAAAGAATTATCTTTAGCTCAGTAAATGGAATTCCTGTCTTAGATATATATGTGTCTAGATAAACTAGTAGTCATTGACCTATTCATGCACGCGTAATATATCTAATCGCGATCAAAGTCAAAGTTAAAGTCAAAATATCTTTATTCAATTTACGCTATAACAAGCACTTATGGATGTCAAAAAAATCTACCACCGGTTCTTAAAGCTGCGTTAGCAGGTAGTTATAAATTCCATTAACTTTTTCCATTGTGACACGAAAATTAATCGTACATTTGTATGGATAAGGCTAAGTACTAGAAACCGAGTACCTACTGCCTTTTCGCAACGTAACGTTCGGCCACCTGTTTCATTTCGCAACTTTTCATTTCGCAAACTCTAAAACTGTAAATATTTCAGGATTTATTTCAGGGCCATCATGTAGAACCCTTTAGGTTAGGTTAGTTTGATAAAAATCCTGAAATATTTACAGTTTCAGAAATATTAAACAGTTGGGAAATGAAACAGGTTGCCAAGTTGCCAAACGTTATTCGCCGAAACATTAGTAAACCACTAGAAACACAGGGAAGCTTTAAGTTCCATCTTACAAACTGGCTAAAACCAAAAAGTCGTTTCTGGGAAATTGCATACGTTTTTATAATAAAATTCCAAAAAATACTACAAATGAAACGGATACAAAATTCAGATCTATTGTCAAGAAGACATTAATATCTAAGTCGTAATATAAAGTAAGGTAAGCGGAAACGCGGTGGCCAGTAACTACCTACGCTTCAAAGACACATGAAAAGATGCAATATTGAGCCCTCTCGTTGGGACTCTCGCTGAAGGGCGATCTGAGTGGAGGAAACTCGTACAGGAGAAAGGTATGCGTTCGAGGGCGAGAGAAGACGAGAACTAGATTCCAGACGTGACGAACTAAAGGCAAGACCGCCTTCGAACATACACTACAATTATGTCAATGTTACTATAACCTGTGCTGCTTGCAAAAGAACGTTCTCTGCAAAGATCGGCTATGTCAGCCATGTAAGGGTGAAACATCCCAGCTTCCCAGCCCATATGCATAATGCAATACGCAGACTCAAGTCACTGTAGCCGAAAACGGCTTGGTTATTATTATTAAAAATACTACCTCCGTTCCGCGGTTTCACAGCATGAAAGAAAAAAACCAGGCGGGGGGAGCGTCTTCATCCTTATGTAGTTTAGTTAGGGGCTGTTTCACCATCCATTGATTAGTGTTAACTGGCGGTTAGGTGGGATGCCGACTCTGTTTGTTTTGTTCGAATAGACGGAGACGGCATCACATTTAACCGTCTTAACGCTAATCAATGGATGGTGTAACAGCCCCTAGTGTTCCGTTAGCCCGCACGGAGCGGTTTGCCTCATCTTTCATAATGCGAACTGCTAAGGAATGGAATTCGCTCCCGTCGGACTTCGGATATCTATAAAGCTGTGTTTTTCAATCTGTGGGTCGCGACCTCCCGGGGGGTCGCGGATGCCACTTAAGGGGGCCGCAGTATCTTTAAAATTCTCTCACCGTTATTGTTATCAACATAAGATAATATAAATAACTGTATGTGGAAGTAAGCAAGGGGTCGCCACATATTTATCAAATAAAGGGTGGTCGCGGCCTGAACAAGTTTGAAAAACACTGCTAAAGAGAGCTGATATAATTATTAGACAAAGGATAGTTCCATCTTTTTCCTAAAGATGCCATCGTACAGTTTAAAGTTTTGGGGGGGTTTCAACAACTCTTTAATTTATATTTTTATCTAAATGCGTCCGTATGGGGAAGGCCTATGTCCAACAGTGGAGTCCTACGGCCGAGATGATGATGATGATGATGAAATGCGTCCGTACTCTATTGCATCCGCACAACGACTAACAAAACGTCACATAAGTAGTGTGTGACATCGCTCTACGAAGCCGAAATTAGCCGAGTCTCTTTCCAAAGACCGATGTGCAATCTTTATGGCCGGCTACTGTACTTCTAGGGTAATCGTTGTCAGTCAGCGAGTCACATTAGGTCAACACGCCAAAACAATCTCAAGTACCCCCCTTCCCCAGGTCCTCGCCTTCACCGACGGGGAGACAGTCTCCATGATGCCCCCCGCCCAGGACCACAAGCGTCTCGGGAACGGGGACACCGGCCCCAACACCGGCGGCATGGGGGCCTACTGTCCGTGTCCCCTCATCACCCCGGATCAGCTGCTGGATGTGAAAGATCAGGTGTTGCAACGAGCTGTCGACGGATTGAAGGCTGAAGGGATCAAATATGTTGGTAAGTTATTCAATCAGGCGTTATAGGTTAAAAACTTGGCCGTGCCTCTTCATCACCCCAGACCAGCTGCTGGATGTGAAAGGGGCAGATATGTTTGTAAGTCGTTCATTGAAGCAGACGTTATAGGTAAGAAACGTACGACGACTTGTATGTAGTAGTAAGGTGTCCGTATAGATAAGTCGACGTTCCATATTCGAAAAATGACTCGAGTCCCATATCAACTATGTGCAATTATGAGCAATGTATGTATATAGAAGACATATAATAGAGGATATATTGCGTAACGTTTCTGACACTCGCGATCATAATCAAATGACAGTTTTCGCATAATATTACATAACCTAACCAACAAAAAGTTGGAAAAGCTCCGACATTGTCACTTCAAAGTTCAATATCTCAAAAACGGCTGAACCGATTTTGATGAAACTGTTGATGAAGGAAACAGCGCAACTTCTCGGATTATAAATTTATTTTGCACCAATTCTTTTTGTTTACAATTTGGCTTTTTTTCAATATTGACATGTTCTATATCAAAATCATATTTTTCATTGAAAAACTAATATTCTATCTAATTGGCTGCCAGACAGCGGTCAAACTTATAACACCCCTCTTTTTGCGCCGGGGGTTAAAAACTGTCATTTGATTGTGATCGCGAGTGTCAGAAACGTTAGACAATATGGCCTCAGGTCATTTTAAGTTTTTTACCTATACTATTACTTTGCTCACCCGTATGACGGCTACGTTTATGCAACAAATGTATGTTCATGCAGCTCCTTCTCCACACTGCAATAACACACGCAAATCACACATACCCAACTATCACTACCACCACACGACGCTGATGCCTTTCGAACTCAACCTAAGTTCATTGTCAGGGTAACGCAACCGTTCATCATGCTACCAGATGTTATCAATATCATATCATAAGCTTTATACATAGAAACAGAGCTGATATAGACGTATTTATTCGTAAATGTACATTGTACAGTAAACGGAATCAAGGCACGTAGCCCAAGATTACACTTCAAAGGGATGCCCTGACACGACCCACCTCGGGGGAGGGGGGGGAGGTCAACAAAAACTAACTTGATCGTTTCCCTGTCAAATTTACATCTAACATTTGTTCACAAATTATGGTAAGTTTCTCTTAGAAACAGAAATTTTAATGTTTATGACAAAAGGCAAATAAGGTGAATAACCGGTCCAGCGCGAGTTAGAGTTTGGGTTCTGTAAATCATTAGGAATAATCATTATTAGTTTTAGTAATATAAGAGCATTTAATGTTTAGTACAAGTAAACATTAGGATGTAAAACTTTAGGACTAGTAATCAATTCGGACGTACAAGTTTAGCTGTCATGATATTAGGGCTAATAAAGATTTAATAAAGAATTAGATATAATTTTCTTTAGCCCTAATATCTTAGTTAGCTCATTGTAAGCTAGATGGCGCTTTCCTCAATTAGGGATCTCTGAGCAGAATGAGGGATGAACTCTAGAGGTCGCCACCGTAGTTTTCTCTTGATTCATTTATTTACGTAATAATCCGTATTTAATATTTATTTATTATTTACTTATTTATTTTATAAAAGTAGGCATTTCATAACACTAATTCACTACACGAGTTTGTATGACTAAATATCGCTGTAACCAACTCACCCTTTACCATTTTTGCCGCCCAAAGGGGCGTTAACGATCAGCTGTGACCGGGGGAATTCTAACTGTAATATTCTTGCCCTTAAAATCTGAAGCACAGCTGTAAAACACACATTCAACAGCTCACCCTACACTAAACAGCTCCCACGAAAGATCCATAAGCCCAAGAATTAGCTAATTAGCTTTTATGATATTCGGGCTAGTGAGGGTGAACCTCATATCAGATATTTATGCACGCTTGTTGTGTCAGATATTGGTGCTGGTGACTGTACTTTTTATATCGATATTTCCACGGGATCGAGAAATCTCCAAATCTTGGGTATGAAGTCACAAATTTTGGCACTGTTGTATATAATGCAACGTCAATAAAGGCCTCACTGTAATTCCCACGGGAATTTTGTAATATCCCGTAATTTTAATTTAATAGCTGTATCTAATGATTTCCCAGCCTGGGCCCAGGCCGGGAAGATGAAGATGAGAGATCTAATGATTTACGCATGCGAAGCTGCGAATAAATACTAGCCACTGGGATAAAGTGAATATCGCATTAAAATACATACATACATATTTGCATGCTACTATAAAAAAAATGTACAAATTGTAAACCTTTTGTCTCATTACCATCTAATGACAGTTGATGTAAATACTTAAAGCCTTATTCATAAAAAGTTAGAGCCTCCTTGAAGGCTCCTTGAAGGCCCGATGCTAGAAAACATGATTCATAAACGTCTGTTAGCGCTAATCAGTCGATCAAGGCTCTGCTAAAGTTAGAGGATCGTACACCCTCCTTTATCTCCCTGCTAAGTCACAAAATTGCCGCCACAAGTTTGAACAGCTGACTTTGAACGACGAAGATATTTTTAGTGAAGGGAGGGTTACGCAAAGATTAAAAAAAAGAAAAATTATTTTCAGGAATTTCTATTTAAAAGTCCTCTTAATTAGGTATTTATTACTGCTACTTTACTAACAATAAATATGAAAAAATAATAATTAGGATTTGCACTTAGGTACAACATAAACATGCGGATCGGAAATGGCGGGAAAACAAACATCTCGCTTTTTATTTTTTTTTCTGCTAATTTGCTGTCACTGCTGTCAATTTTTTTTTTTAATTATCGATGAGGCCTTTTTTTGTCTTTGATTTGTCAAGATGGCCAACATAACGCGTCTTATCCGTCTATCAGCAACTCAACAACTAGCAGACTGCTAGCAAGTGTTTATGAATCATATTCTTGACAGCCGTCTAACAAGCTTAATCAGTCTGCTAAGTAACAGACCGATCAAACCTCAATTCAGGTTTTTTTATGAATAAGGCTGTTATTCTATGCAAATAAATCTTCTATCTTCTTCTTCTTCTTCTAATAAATGGACGTAACTGAGTGCAGCATTTAAATGTTTAAACTTTAACCCATAATGTAATTAACCCAGTAAGTTACGAGCGGCGCGTGCTAATCCAGTCACGTTGCGTTTAGATACCTTTAGCTTTCTATAAATATCTAGTTCTAACTAGAAATGATTTATATCAAATAAATTTCTTGTTATCTTTATTACTAACTGCGTAATTATTACATTCGAAGCTTGTATAAAGTGAATTCTGCTGCGAGGGAATAAAGGCGATTTTTATTTTAACAGAACGGCTTTACGGGGGTTAGAAACGCTTGTTAAAACGTATTTTAGTCCTTAGCGTTGACTAAAGAAATATAAATAAATAGGTACATTTAATAGGGAATATTACTGCAATTTTCTGCCGTCAGAGTGCAGCACTATACTATACTTCATTTTTTTAGCATTTGATAAGCAATCTTGACGTGTCTTTTTATTGAAAAACACTTCTGAAAAATAAGTCGCAGCGAATATGTAATTAGCAAGGACACATGACCATTTACATGCTTTTGGTATCATAAGTAATACCTAATTACTGTTTTTTATAAACATTTTTCAATAAAAAACTCGTCAAGATTGTTTACCCTTTTTCTAAAGCTAAAAAAACGAAGTATAGCACAAAACCGTCAACAGTTTTTTGAGCATCTTAAATACCATAATAACATATTTTTTCAATTACATTTTTGAAAATATAGCTCTATCGTTACTATCGATATTTGTTACTAATAAATGTATCATGATTCTCTATAGGTAATATAAAGAGAACTGACGTTAACATGGAGGTTTGCGCTAGTGTCGCCCCCTGCGCAGAGCTTTGCCTAATATGCCATGAATATGCCCTGTTGACTAGCTGTCTGAATGATGCGACGGTAAACAATCTTGACGAGTCTTTTTATTGAAAAACGTTTTAAAAAAGCAGTTCACTTATGATACCAAAAGCATGTAAATGATCTTATGCCCATGCTTATTGTTACATGTTTACTGTGACTTATTTTTTAAAAGTGTTTTTCAATCAAAAGACACGTCAAGGTAGCTTACAGTACGATTAATTCGAGTTAACACTTGACAGATGGGCGTGCCTTCAGTCAATTTTCAACTTTAACGTCATACAAATAAAGTTATTTTTAGTATACCGCTATCCACGTTTGCAGATTATGTAAAAACTATTTTATTTGTATGACCACAAAGTTGAAAATTGACTGAAGGCACGCCCATCTGTCAAGTGTTAACTCCAAGTAATCGTACTGTACCTTCTTTCTAATGCTAAAAAAACGTAGTATGCTCAACTACCTATACCTATCAATATATAGGTATATACGTATAGACAGGTGTCGTGCGTAGCTATAGATTTATATAGAAAACATTTAGTCACAGACTCAACCGCTTGGTGGCGCTGTAGTCAAGACCACAAATGTACGTGAAGTTGGCTATCTATTACCAGTATACACACTCATCTATGCTAAAAGAATTTCTTTGCTTTTGCGGGTGAGCAAAGTAATTCTTTTAGTACATTTTCATTTGCCGAGCAATCGTTACCGTTGTATGATTTGCATCTAGGACAGCGGATGAAAATAACCCTATCATACAATAATTTCAGACCTCTGTTCTGCAATTTGTGTAATTTGCAGAGTCCGGAATTTTCGTAGTCTCACTTATCGACAACTCGATGATGTTATCCTAAAATAATAATCGTAGTATCTTTTACGGCGGCCATTCTCATTTTATTGTGCACCTGTCTAATTACCGTACCGCTTTTTTACCGCAATAGTGACACGGTAATTAGACTTGAGTGCACAGATAAATGTAAATGGCAGCCGGGCATTTTCTATATGTGCACTCAGTTTCAGTGCCGTGCCGCTTTTGCCTGACAAAAAAGCGGTACCGTAATTAGACAGGTGCACCATAAAATGAGAATGGCCGATGGAACACATATTAGCACTACAACAGATTTTGAATACGAAATTGAATTATTACTTAAAAATTAGCAATTGTTAACTATTCTATGTCTATTTCACATTTTCATAGCTCAAAAGTTAACTGGAAGAGATCGCTCTTTAACGATAAAACCGTCTATTGTTGACCTCTACTTTTAATCTTTTTAGGGTTCCGTAGCCAAAATGGCAAAAACGGAACCCTTATAGTTTCGCCATGTCTGTCTGTCTGTCCGTCCGTTCGCGGCTTTGCTCAGACTATCAATGCTAGAAAGCTGTAATTTTTCACGGATATATATGTAAACTATGCCAACAAAATGGTACCTACAATTAAAAAATTAGAAAATTTTAGGCTCCCATAGACGTAAAGTGGGGGTGATTTTTTTTCTCATCCAACCCTTTAGTGTGGGGTATCGTTAGATAGGTTTTTAAAACCATTAGGGGGTTGCTTAGACGATTTTTTGATTCAGTGATTTGTTTGCGAAATATTCAACTTTAAAGTGCAAATTTTCATTAAAATCGAGCGTCCCCCCCCTCTAAAATTTAAACCGGTGGGTGGAAAAATTTGAAAAAAATCAGGATGATAGTAAGTATATCAAACTTACAAGGAAAACTATAACGGTTAAGTTTTCTTGAAAATTATTACTAGTTTAAAAGTAAATAGCGGCCTAGTATAAAATTTACCTGAACTTGGAAGATTCCGTATAAAATACGAAATCATTAGAAAAATATTACTTAATTTTTACGTAATGGCTACGGAACCCTATTTTGGGCGTGTCCGACACGCTCTTGGCCGGTTTTTTAATATGTTGTGTATCGATTTTGAATATCGGAAGTCGATAAGTCGAAGCCACTATGACAGGTCAAAAGGGCCACGATAATTCTGGGCTCTGGTAATTTGTTACAGTATTTCAAATCATTAAAATAACCAAGTATTTACGTCACATATACTATGCAATTACATCGATGCCCCCTGACCCTTTATTGTTTATAATGTTTATATTTACTCATTCCCGTATAAATAGTTTTATAGATAAATAATGATAAACCGGGCAAACATGTAATTTAGCTGATTTTGACGAGCGCGTTTTTAATTACGGACTTTATTCTTATCGCCATTAAGCTCGAAATGGTCTGAAAAATTCGATGTAACATTATACAAAAGTTACAATCGTTTTCTTAATTACCTAATTAAAGTTACTTTTTGCAATAATGATTGCTTGTTTTTAATTATTTCGAACGGTGGCAATGAAAATAACCGATTTAATGAATGGTCACATGTCGTACTATTTTTTTTTACATTTTCTGTTTTTTTTTTGCATTTATTAGCCAAAATGGCAAAAACGGAACACTTATCGCCATGTCTGTCTGTGTGTCTGTCCGTCTGTCCGCGGCTTTGCTTAGGGACTATCAGTGCTAGAAAGCTGCAATTTTGCACGGATATATATGTAAACTATGCCGACCAAATAGTACAATAAAAAATTGAAAAAAAAAATGTTAGCGGACCTCCCATAGACGTAAAGTAGGGGTGTTTTTTTTTTTTGATCCAACCCTATAGTGTGGGGTATCGTTGAATAGGTCTTTTAAAAAAAACCATTAGGGGTTTGTTAATACGATTGTTCGATTCAGTGGTTTCATTGAAATCGAGCATCCCCCCCTCTAAAATCTAAAACGTTGGGTGGAAAAATTTGAAAAAATTCAGGATGGTAGTAAGTATATCAAACTTACAAGTAAAAACGAAATCCTTAGAAAAATATTATTTAATTTTTCGTAATGGCTACGGAACCCTATTTTGGGCGTGTCCGACACGCTCTTGGCCGGTTTTTGAAAGGTGGCCAGTAATTGACGATCTGAGTAATGTGCCCTTCCTCCCAGGTGTCCTGTACGCTGGCCTGATGATAACCAAGGCGGGCCCGACGACCTTGGAGTTCAACTGCCGCTTCGGCGATCCCGAGACCCAAGTGCTGATGACGCTGATGGAAACAGACCTCTATACTGTCATGAAGGTATGGTGTGATTAGGCTATCGTATCTTAAAGGTGCATCCAGGGACTGGTAACAAATGGCACGCGTGCTATAAGCCACACGACAATCAAATTTGGTCGCGACACTAATCATCGAATACTACAGGATGTTTTCAATATCTTCCACAATATTTCAGCATTTTTTTTTCTTTTAAAAACAGATACAGACACAGTTATTAACAAGAGTAAACTTTTTTTGTAAACGTAACTGGCGTTACAATAAACAGTTTATTATTCCGAAAATACTAACTGAAATATAGATGCACAGAAAAACCAGAAGAATAATACTAGCATAATGGTTTTTCTGTGCATCTATATTTCAGTTTGTATTTTTGATATAGGTTTTACGGGATGACCGTAAAAGTAACAAAAAATTTGTAATTGAAATAAAAAATACAAAAAGATTCCAAAAAAACAATCTTAGTTTATTATTATTATTGCTTCATTGCTAGTTTTATTTTTATCCATGCAAACCTCTATTTGTTAAGAATCTCTGATCGCAAAGCAACACTTTTTTTACAAGCGTTTATTTAAGTTCACCTGGCCTGTTGTCTGTCTGTCTGTCTGTAATCAAATCTTGCAAGTTAAATTTGACCAACTCTCAGTAGTTAGATTGACTTGGAAATTTGGAATACTTATGTAAATCTCGTGACAATACAGTAATCTATAGTAGTCTGGTAGTCCAGCCAGGATCGTCTCCGCAGGACGGAACTCTTCAACGGTTAATAGCATCGACTTGAAGTTTGGTATGCAAATGTAGTTTGGGTGACAATGAAAGTACAGTCAACAAAAAGTACAGTCAGCAGAAAAAGCTTGTATTCAAAATGAAGTTTTTATGGTTAGGTTATTATTTACGGTTCCCTAATTTAACCTTTCTTTTTCTAAGGCCTGCGTTGACGGCAAACTCAAGCATTTGCAAGTGGCGTGGAACACCAAACTGTCCGCCGTGGGAGTGGTCATTGCCTCCAAGGGATATCCAGAGACTTCTACTAAAGGCTGCGTCATCAGTGGTGAGTAGAAAGTTCTAGAATTAGTCAACATCTTGATCTATGATCGTCGCACTGCTTGACACTGACTCTAAGCATGAGAAATCTTGGGCTGTAGTTCCCATCCGTACCCAGTGCAGATTGGAGGCTTCACACGCATAAAGATCACGGTAAAGTTGAGATCATGGTAAGAGTTGCTGCCCTCTGCGTGAGAATTTCATTAACATTGCATGAATTCGCGCCATATTTTAATAGAAAATATGTATATATCTGTGATATTTCAGTAGATGATTGGGTTAGTTTGTCTGAACTGTAAATACTTTTCTAGAGTTTTTAACTGTGGGTGAAAAAAAACCCACACTGGTCGATGTCCAAAGTGTATGGTGTCAAAATGGTGTTAAACTAAAGCAATTACTTTCCTCACCTGCGCCCTTTAAAAACCTCCCTTTCCTTGTTTGAGAAAGAGATGCCCTACAGCAACCCCAAATTCACTTAATTGTACCTTCGATCAAATAGAGGTACAGTGGGGGTAGGAAAACCTTCGTCACTTATTAAATTGATTCCTTTACAAAGTCATAGACTCTTAAGTACGTTTTGAAACCAAAGTACTAAGTAGACAAGTGCATATCAAATTAGACTTACTTGACATGATAACAAGGGTCAAAATAGTATACACCTCTAACATGTAGTTTCATATCAATAAAAAACCTTTTTAATAAACAACTTCGTAAAAGTTTCAATCAAATAATGTTCTATTTAATTGCTGAAGGTGGGCCATCAACTCCGAATATATCCCTCTTGTCCTTCGTGAGATGGAACAGCTCAGCAGCACTCGTGTTTCCGGTCCATTGTTTTTAGTTCTTCTTCTCTTTTAAAATATGGCTTTTCTGTCCTAATTAATAGGACAATTCCGCAAGGTAAACACTCTTTGAGAGGGACGTTGTACGGTGATTGTAGTTTTTGCAACTTGATAGTAAAATTCCAGAAACCACGTGGAAACAACTTGCGCATTAAAAAGAGCGCACGAGAGTAATATAGAATTTTGTGGTCACTGTTCACTATTAAGGTTAATCGCCGCATAAAACACTATCAAAATTATACTTCAACTAGCCAAAGGAACAGAAATAGCAAAATTAGATATTGTCTACATCCGCCAAGTTCGAATGCTACAAATCGAATCCCTGTTTTTAGTTCATTGATATGGACTTTCGCTAAGGGACGTTTGATTCAATAAATTATTTAAAGGTACTTTGACAGTGATTTTCAGTAAAACTAACAAAACCATCTGCTGAAATATGCCTGATTGACTAGTTATGTCACCTTGTATACTAAATCGTGTCATTGGTCTTCCTAGGTCTGTCCCAAGTGATTCAGGTAACCTTGATAATATTTGTAGTAATATATATTAACTTACTAGCTTTTGCCCGCGGCTTCGCCCGCGTGGAATTCGGTTATCGCGCGCTGTTCCCTCGGGAACTCTGCATTGTTCCGGGATAAAAAGTAGCCTATGTCACTCTCTGGCCCATAAACTATCTCTATGCTAAAAATCACGTCGATCCGTCGCTCCGTTTCGACGTGAAAGACGGACAAACATACAAACAAACACACTTTCGCATTTATAATATTAGTATATCGATATCTCGTAAAACGAGTATTTTTTTTATAATTATTTATATCGAGTATTTCGGGAATGGCTATGTTGAGATTTTCGAGGGCGAACAATCGATCTACATAACTTGGTCCTATCTTCGTGAAAACGATTGTCGGATTATACTTTTTTTTGTGAAACTCACTCGTATTTTTTGTTTTCAACATTAAAAAAACCGTTAATGGGATATTACACTGAGTTGTTCACCTTACGCGGTCCTCGAACCTGTCAAACTACTTATACGTCTTATACTACCGTGTTATTTAAACTTTGCCACATGCAGCATGCGGCGAATGACTTAGTGTAATTGCCGCTTTAATCTTCAATAATACTGGTATGATATAGTCGCCTCAACAAACTGAATCCAGTAGGGTTTGTCCTGCTCACGTCTCCTAATCAATCTGTTTAAGAAAATGAGCATGACAAGTAAAAAATAATGCTGTTCCTATAGGTTTAGCCCAAGTCCAGTCCAACCCGGGGGTGGTAGTATTCCACAGCGGAGTCTCCCGCGGCGCCAACGGCTCCCTAGTGACGGCGGGAGGCCGGGTGCTCCTCGTGTGCGCGCGCGCCGGCGCCCTGCGCGCCGCCGCGGCCGCCGCCACCGCCGCCGCTGCCGCCATAGACTTCCCTGGCAAACAGTATCGGAAAGACATCGCTCATAAAGCCTTCTCCAAGTAAGTAACAAACATGTAATAACACCTTAATCCCGGTACGTAACTATCTTACATAATTAGCACTGGAAAGGGCCAAATATCTCCTATTCAAAACAGGTTTTTATAATATAATGGTCACGGTCACGGGCTAAGTTTCGATAAACACGCGGTGATGCAAGTTTGTCTCGGGGCGCGGTTCAAGATTGTAACAAATCAATGCTGTTATATACGTGACCGCGCGTTACCGCCGTTACCGTGCGTTACCACCGTTGCCGTCAATTTAGGTATCGGAAAATTAGACCTAATTTATTTAGGAAATACGAGTTATATGGCCCTTACTAGTGCTGGTTGTGTAGGTGGTTATGAACCAACAAGGGCAATCTTTGAACTCGACAACTCCTCGGTCTACATCGTCGTCGCTAGCTGCTTGCCGGCACCCACCAAGTGACGGTTCTTTTGTGGGTGCATGCGACAGTCCAGCCCAGTCCCGTTTCAGCTCAAGTCTTTTTCCCAACGTCGGTTATGCGTGTTTTTGAGCGCAGAGTGGTGTTCTGAATTCGGTCTATCTAATCCGCTACAGAACTTATATGCTACGCTCTATCGCTCTGTGGAACACTTTAAGTTTGGACTTTTGATTTTCGGTCAGCAGGGCTATTACGAAACTCGAAGTTCGTATCGTACCGTCCCTCTCGCTCTCGTATTAAACAGTATAAGTGTCAGAAGGACCGCACGACACGAACTTCGAGTTTCGTAGTAGCCCTGCAGAGACTTGTGCACACCGTAGATTTAATTAGAACGGGCGAGTTGTTATATCTTATATCGATATAATAATATCATGGAAAAATGTACACCAATTGACCCTACTCCCAAACTATGCAAATCGTGTGTTATGGGTACTAGACAACGGATAAATATTCTTAAGTACATTTTAAACAAACACCCAAGATTCGAGAACCAATATTCGTATTTTGAGGCAGGATCAAATACGGGACCTCAAGCTTCTAAGTCAGGTTATCTAATCTCTGGGCTACTCGATCGCTAAATAAATGAACTTTGATTGAATGATCAAGTGCGGCTGTAAACAATAACTTCATGTATCTGTATATTGTATTGTTAATTATATTTTAACCAACTTCATATTTTACATATATTATTTGCATGTATACTTGTGTACGTATGGCAATTTTTTTTGCATGCATATTTTTCTATATCGTAGCTGTTGCCCGCGACTCCGTCGCGTGTATATTACATCCTATTCTCAGACCTACCGAATATACACAAAAATTTCATAATAATCGGTCAAGCCGTTTCGAAGTCGTTTATATGGTTTTTAAACGTGCGGTGAATTCTACGGACTACGCACTCGATATTCCTATCAGTCGAATGGACTCAATACGTTTTTTGGGAGTTGACCTGGATCCCTACCTTAGATTCCATGATCATATAGACAGTATCACAAAGAAACTAGCAAGTGCGTGTTATTCTTTAAAGGCTATGGCAAAAGTTGCTGACGAGCATACCTTGAAGACCGTATATTATGCTAACGTTGAAAGTATAATTCGTTATGGAGTCGAAGTGTGGGGTAATAGTACATCGATTAATAAAATTCTCTTAATACAGAAAAAGTGTATAAGATTGATCGAGGGTACTTTCCTGAAACCCATAGACATTTATTCATCAAAAACAACATCTACACAGTAATTTCCCTATACATATACCAACTTTGTATTTATGTGTTTAAAAACTTAGACACATTTAAATCAGTAAACGACTCCCGAAGATACCCGACACGGCGCAGTCTGGATCTCGTACTACCTGAGTCGTACTTTTTACAATATAAAAAGAGCATAGGTTATGTAGCAATAAAGGTTTATAATCACCTTGATGTTGACATAAGAAAATCAGTAAACCTGAGAGAATTCTCTAATAAGTTGAAATCTTATTTAAAGTTAAGACCATTTTATGCCCTTAACGAATATTTTGCTAAAATATTTGACTGATTCATGGTAAATGCTTGCTTCGTCTATATGTAACTCATCTATGCTATACTTGATTCATCCGTACTTCATTGAATTGAATTGAATTTTTGATTGCATACATACATTATTGTATTTTCTGGTACTCCGAAGATTTTGTAAATTATAATTGTACCTCTTTTGACATTATTTATAATATTTATGAGAAGTCTAAAGATGTGTAGTGAAATTAGAATAGAATGAATACTTTTTGATATTTTGTATTAGTGTAATTCTCTGAATTGAACTATATTGTATTGCATGGAATTCTTTAAAGCAATAAATGACTGAATACTGAATACTGAAGGAGTTTGGTCACAAACATTTTTGACCCGAGAATTTTATATATTAAAGAAGAAAATCACCAGTTTAGTATCTTCATACTAGTGTCAAAGTCTCTTGCTGTCTCATTCCATCGCATTGGCTCTATTATATATCCCTCTCTCTTTTCACTCCTTTTTCACAACTACCTTCATTTGTAGGCTTTCAAACTATCTATCTACCATTGACATCTATACCTTACGGCACTATATTGGCTGCTTGGAACAAAACGCGCGGCGCATCAATCATCTATGTTACTTTGACACAATCCCTGTCACGAACATCAACAAACTATAGTGAAAGGTTCACAAATCCGCGCTGTGAACCAATTTTGTGCGCCGTTTTGACGTAGGAAAGATGCAGTCTATACAGTGGCGTAGCTAGGTAACCTAGGGCCCTGGGGCAAATAAAAAAATGGGGCCCACTGCTATCAAAACTGGTAAGGTTTAGGTATTGAAGTAAAATCATTATATATATAAATACTTTAAAAATGCTAAGCAACTTTATCATCAGCTATAAAGCAGAATTTAGAGGGCACCCTGAGCTTGAGGGCCCCTGGGCACTGCCCCGCCTAGCCCCTTGGTAGCTACGCCACTGAGTCTATACATAGATGTCGATGAAAGAAAGAAAGAAAGAATACATTTATTCGTGACATGACATGACGTGACGTGACATGGATAAGAATAATAATAAAAATAGAATTCGCGCTGTCAACGTTCATCCACCATTACGTCTCATATTTCGTTTCGTATGCTATCTACATTGTCCATATATAACAAGCTCACGTTTTGTGTTGTCCATTTGTTTCAGTAAGGACCCGATCGACCAATGAAGGCTTTGTTTCACTTTGTATAATGTACATGCTTTCATTATTTGCTTGCATCCATTCCATGTTATTGAATAAACCTTTTTTTCTTCGCCCTTGTGCATTTCATTTTCCTGATTTGTGTCATGTCAGATAAGCCATAACATCACATACTCGTACACAACATTTATTATCTAAGTAAACACAGTTGGTAAAATAATAAATAAATAGTATAAAATGATCTAGAAATTTTTGAACTAAATACTAATAATGTTATATTATGAATGCGAAAGTTTGTGAGTGTGTGCTTGCGTGCGTGCGTATGTTTGTCTGTTACTCCTTCACGAACGGAGCGGAGAGACGTGTAGAGATCGACCAATCATATTAGTTGAATCCACATCTTGTCTTCGCCTCATTATCATCAGACGTGTAGGGATTGGTCGATCATGAATGACCTAATAAACATCAGAAAGTATACAACCTTGATGTCTACTCCGATAGTATTACTAGTTGGAGGCGTAAAATGCTACCAATCAAATCACCAGTTTGTAAAATTAAGTAATAGTTCTATCTGTTTATAAATTTTATGTTTAGTTGTGTATTGTTAATGTGATTTTATTTATGTACTGTCCGTTTAGTTCTCATGGTAAATGTTGTTGCATGCCTGTCATTGCGGTACGGGCTAGGCGAGTTTACTATTAATTTTAAGTGGTAAATGTAATTGCTCTGTACTTTGTTGGTGTGTCTATTAAATAAATAAATAATAAATAAATAATCATTACACGTCTCCTCCGCTCCGCTCGTATTCGCCTCAGTGGAGCCGCAGCCTAAAACGGCTAAGTCTACGTCTAGAATAACACAGACTACTTTTTACCTGATATTCCCATGGGATCCGACACAGATATAGATTGCACTAGATAACGCAAACACCTCAATCTGTATGAAAATCAACCGTGTCACTTTTTTATATCAACTGTGACGTCTAAAGAGCGAATTAGCGATGTGAATTCCCCGATGACCGCGCAAAATCGATTCAAATGCGCCGCCCGCCCGCGCCGTGGGGCTCGAGTCAGTCACTAGTCATGATTAGTCAGTTAGCGGTCAGTCTTTGTATGGGGCCAACCCCGACGTTTGGTCGGGGTTCGGACACGCGAAGTAGATTGCATTTGCGTAATCTAGTGTAATCTATATCTGTGGGATCCGAGTATAATAAAATATGCAGTCTATATTTTCATTACGATATACATACGAGTATATAGGATATGGCAAATCCAGGAGTTATCATGTACTTTAGTCACCTCTATGGTCCTCAAAGAATATGCCTGCCAAATTTCAAGTCTCTAGCTGGTGCGTTTTTAGTCAGTCAGTCTTTACGTACTCTCTTATTATAATCAAATCATAATCATAATGGTAGTATTACAATGACGAATTCAAGAAAAATACTGCAACAGATGAGCAGCAGGCTTTACAAGCTAATTAAAACCTTCATCATAATTTTATTGATTAATTGCCGCATATTAGTACGAAGAGCATCGTGGACGTTACGACACAGAAAAACATCGTGAGGAAACCTTCATAACTGCGAAGAAATACAGTGGTATGTGTAAAGTTTCTAAGCACCCGGCTGTTATCACATTTTGACGACTGGATGGCCAAGTGGTTAGAGAACCTGACTAGAAAGCTTGAGGTCCCGGGTTCGATTCCCGGCCGGGGCAGATTTGTATGAATAATACGAATATTTGTTCTCAAGTCTTGGATGCTTAATATGTATTTATCTGTATAGTATGTTTATCCGTAGCCTAGTATCCATAGTACAAGCTTTGCTTAGTCTGGGACTAGGTCGATTGGTGTCAAGTGTCCCATGATATTTATTATTATTATTTACTGTGAGCACGTTCAATGGTAGGTCGTGAATCAATGAGCTAGTGTAGCTTGAGGTCTCCGAAATGTCAAATCTTATAATTTTTTGTTGAGCTACACGGGGTTATTTATAATTAATTAGAATAATTTTGTGATTATTTTGCATTACCTGAAATTAATTATGGCAATTATGCGTTACGGGGCAATTAATGTCTGTGTTTTGAGACAGTTTTGTCTTTCGGAAACTTTTGTCCTCCCTTTTTCGAACCAAACGGGACTACGCAACACTGTGGTTGCTCGATATTTTTATGGTACGGTTTTAAGGTGTATTAAATATGATTTTAATCTAAACTTTGTTTTCACGCCCGTAATAACAGACTTAGAAAGCCACACTTAAAAACCTCACGCAACAGTGTCGCCATCTAGAAAGACAAAAAACGATAGCCATCATTGGTTTGAATTATATAGGATAGAGATGATGACTGGTTTATGAAACTTTGAGTAGTCTCATTCCATACACCACCACCACCATGACATGGTTGGTATTTGGCTATCTAGCCCAGTGGTTAGATTAGTGATCGACTATGAAGCTCGAGGTCCCAGGTTCTGTCCCCGGTCGGAATAGATTTGGTCGGAGAGATGAGAAATGCGATTTTTTGTTCTAAAGTCTTGTGTGTTTACTATGTATTTAAGTTTGTTTAACCGTTACTTAAGCCGCATTCACATTTATCTGTCGTGTTGTGTCGTGACGCATCAGAACGGTATCGGTTTCATACATTTTTAACCGACTTCAAAAAAAGGAGGAGGGTATCAATTCGGTTTTTATTTTTTATTTTTAATGTTTGTTACCTCAGAACTCCGTCATTTATGAACCGATTTGAATTTTTTTTTTTAGTTCGTCTAGGAATGTTTCCAATTAGGTCCCATAAGCAGCAAATTAGGATCTGATGATCGGATCTTAAGGAAATCGAGGGAACTCTTCAAAGATTGTAGGGACACCTATGGTAATTTGGATATATTTAGCAGTAACTCGTGCATTTGCTCTTGCAAATCATAATTTGGTGAAGTGGAACTAATGATGAAGACCAGATTTGACCAACGGAACTACTACTCAATAACAAGTATTTCACGGGTTAAATTTAAATTATCATGATTAATATACTTACCTAGATAAGCGACTAAGAAGAAGCTTTAAGTCAATGATTCTTTCGAACTGATCTGATGCTGAAGCCAAAAGGTAGGCAACGGAACTCTGTTATAAAACAACGTAACTAAGTCGTGTTTGGGCTTAATGGAATCGTTGTGAGATGTACTTTGGCTACGAATCACTAAAAAGTGAGAAATAAAGATTTTTTTTAACAAAAAATTATTTTTAATGGTTGCGTTCACATTTATATGATGCAGAGTGTTGTGACGGCTTGTGCTGTGTCGCATCATACATGAGAGAGAGAGAGAGAGAGAGAGAGAGAGAGAGAGAGAGAGAGAGAGAGAGAGAGAGAGAGAGAGAGAGAGAGAGAGAGAGAGAGACAGAGAGCATCACAACACAACACGACAGATAAATGTAAATGCGGCTTTAGTCATAGCAAAGCTTAGTGTACTTTGGTTGTTAAGGTCCCGTGGTATACAACTACTGTCTGACTTCTCCATTCCAGAATCAACGGTCTCTCCTACCTCCAATCGGGAGTGGACATCGACGCAGCCGCGCTCCTGGTCCGCAAGATCGAGCCGCTGGCCACGGGGACCCACCGGCGGGGCGTGCTGGGCCGCCTGGGCTGCTTCAGCGGGCTGTTCCAGCTGGCCGCCATGGACCCCCGCCTGCAGGACCCTGTGCTGGTGCAGGGGACTGATGGAGTCGGGACCAAGCTGAAGGTATGTAAGTTTGAAGAAAAAACCGAACAAGGGCGAGCCGGACTCGCGCACCGGGAGTTCCGTACAAATATCGCGGTCGACGGAAAATACTCTAGAAGTTTTGATATTCCTGAAGTTGTCCGTCTATCTGTCTGTCAAGACCCGTTCATTTTATCTTGAAACCTCCACGCGTTCCTGAGTGTTGTACGTTGTTTTATAGACAACAGTTTAATAGAATTTTGTTTAACAGACATTTTTTATCATATTATCGTTTCATAGAATAATCAATACGCAGAACACTTACTTTGAAGAAATTTAAATCATTGATGAAAATGAATATAAATTTTTGTTTAGATATTCATATCATGTGTAAAGCCTTGGAGTCAGAACTTTCGTGCGAAAACCCATAAATCATAAAGTTAAACCTATATATGTATACTATCAAAATGTCAGAGGTCTACGTTCTAAAATAACACATTTTCGTCACCAAGTTGAAACGAGCCGTCCCGAAGTGATGGCTCTTACAGAAACGTTTCTCACTAGTTCTGTAAGCAGCGCTGAATTGTTTCCTCCGGGGTACGTCGTGCTACGTAAGGATCGAC
Source organism: Choristoneura fumiferana (assembly GCF_025370935.1). NCBI lineage: Eukaryota > Metazoa > Arthropoda > Insecta > Lepidoptera > Tortricidae > Choristoneura > Choristoneura fumiferana. The sequence goes on along the minus strand of NC_133488.1, from coordinate 2,807,298 downwards.
AAGGTGACACAGGCTGGGGTGGTGTCCTACTAGCCGCTAGAGACCCTTTTGTGCTGCAACCTGTTAATGATATCGATGGCTTATCGGACGACAAAGAAGTTCTTTTTTCAATTTTAACGGGGAAAAAATTAAAATATTACTTTGTGTAGTCTATCTGCCTCCTAATTACAAAGATTACCAGGTAACTGATGTGTTAGAATGTATTGAAAATGCTATTTGTACCTTTTCCTCTATAGATGTTTTAGTACTAGGAGACTTTAATCTTAAGTCATTTAGTTCAAATGTGAGATATCAATTTGATAATTTTGTGAGTTACTGTCAGTTGCGGCAATGCAACAGCATTTTGAATGAACACGGAAGTATTTTAGACCTTGTATTAACAAATGTTGATGGTGTTACTACTGTTCTAAGCTCTTTTGACCCGTTTGTACCTCTCGACGCATATCATCCTGCACTTGAAGTCTCTCTTTCCCTTTCAAGGAATAATACCTTTGCGAAGTTAGTGAACAAGTCGTGTCCACTAGAGGTTCTCCAGAGTCCTTCTTGGAATTTTAGGAAAGCAAATCTCATGGAATTGTACAGCGATATTGCGAGTATAGATTGGTCGAGTTTGTACGAGCAAAGTGACGTAAATGTGGCTTCCGCCACTTTATATGAATTGTTAAATGAAACAATGGAACGTCATGTTCCATCTAGGATCCCAGTTAACACTTTTTCTCGTTACAAGTACCCGAGTTGGTTTACAGCCGAGGTTATAAGAAACATAAAGCTGAAGCATTTTAATCTCATTAAGTTTCGTCAGTTTGGCCTTGAATTTAACTTACAGATGTTTCGCTTCTACAGAACTCGAACCAAAGAGTTAATCTCTATAGCATATAAACGCCATATGTCCACCTTGGAGCAGAATATTTTTCGTGAACCTAATAGTTTTTGGAAACATGTTAGGGACAAGCAGAGTAGTAGAAAGCCCCAAGGTGTTTACACTTCTGGTAATGTAATGGTTGAGGGGCAGGAAGCGGCCAATTTGTTTGCACAATATTTTAGTTCTGTTTTTCACCCTGTATCTCCTAGGCTAAATTCGGATGATGCTGCGCGTATAGCGAATGAATACCCAAACAGCTCGGATATATCTTTGAGTCAAATAACTCCAGACGACCTAAGGAAAGCTTTTCGAAAGCTCAAAGCTGGTTCTGCTCCGGGACCGGACGGTATACCTTCTTTTCTGGTCAGGGACTGTATGCCGGCTCTGGAGCGGCCTCTATTGTTCATATTTAATTTGTCACTAAAAAATTGCATATATCCAAGTAAATGGAAAGTTTCTAAAGTCACTCCCATCCCAAAAGAAGCGTCATCCTCTGATATAAAAACACACAGGCCAATTGCTGTCCTCTCAGCTTTTGGGAAACTATTTGAGGTTATAATTAATAGGCATTTGTCGCGACAAATTTCGCCCTGTTTGGATGATTCTCAGCATGGGTTTCGTACTGGACGGTCGACAGTCACAAACAACTCAGTTTTTGCGGATTTCGTTCTCCGACATATGGACAGAGCAGGGCAGGTGGATGCAGCTTATTTCGATTTCCAGAAGGCCTTTGATATGGTGGACAACGACATTCTGCTTCGCAAGCTTTCATGCTTTGGATTCTCTCCAAGTCTGGTAAGATTTTTTGCCAGCTACCTGGGGGATAGGAAGCAATACGTACAAGTATCTGGATACCGTTCGGCGGACTATTTCACTAGATCAGGAGTGAGTCAGGGAAGTACGCTTGGTCCGACCCTATTTCTCATCATGGTCAATGATCTTCCAACTGTTGTGAGACGTGCCGAGTGTCTCTTGTTCGCAGATGATTTGAAATTATTTTTACCTGTTAATGAACCCTCAGATTGTGACATGTTGCAAGCCGATATTGACTCTGTGTGGAATTGGGCTAATGAAAATAAGCTTTACTTCAACACCACTAAATGCAAGATCATCTCTTTTACACGATCCCCAAAGCAAGTTCAAGCCACATATTGTCTGAATCATACTCAGATGGTCCGTGTTCAGGGTATTCGAGACTTGGGTCTTACTCTTGATTCCAGGCTGGACTACCATGAACATATAATTTCGTCTTGCAAAAGAGCTAGTAAGTCTTTGGGTTTTATAATGAGAACATCGGCTCGATTCCAAAACCCTAAAGTTGTGCTAACCCTCTACTATGCCTTTGTTCGTAGCAAGTTAGAGTACAACTCCATAGTATGGGACCCATTCGAGGAAAAATACAACTCTATGATAGAAAAGATACAGCGAAAATTCAATAGGTACTTGTATAAAAAGCATTATGGGTATTACCCCTATATGTTTCCCTCTTTGTTTGTGGCGGGTATGGTTGGACAAGACACATTATGCTTTAGACGGAAAGCACATCTCTTGATGCACTACTGCTCTCTCCTACGAAATAGATTCGACAACCCGTCTGTGTTCGCGCTTCTTCAATTATTTGTGCCTGAACAATATGGTCGCACAGGGGTACGCCGCCGCCGTCGGCTCTTCGCTACCTTTAAAGGGTTCCGGACGCGCCGCGCTAGAAACTCGCCGACCGCAAGGGCGATTGAGCTTCTCAACTTATTGGTGACTCAGGTCCCAGATGCTGATGTATTCGCTGACCACTGGCAGTCACTTCTCAATAAAATAAGGAAATGTTTGTGTATGTCTGTTTAATGTAGTTATTTGTTATGTATCAATCTAGTACGTAAGTGTTTTGTAAGTTTAGCTAGTAATAGAGACGCTTTGGTGTATACTGTAAGTCTTTATTATGAATAAATGAATAAATAAATCAAAGAATAACAAATCAAATATTAATTATTCTCATATTATTTAGTTATTATAAAACTTATTACCAAGAAAAACATGCAATTCGTTTTCTGATGTGGTCGCAGTTCTAACCTAACCTAACCAACTTATCTGGTAGCGATTTCTAACGTATTCTGATATATTTTATCGAACAAACAACATTTGTTAAAAAATAATTCTACAATTTGATAAATTTGATAAATAATAAAGTGAGATTATAAGACTCATTAAATAGTTTTTCTATTAAATATGTTACATTCAAGTAAATAGTCGTTGAAACAATAATATTCGAAGTAAAAATACAAGGTCCAAATATTATATGAAACATTTTCTGCGAAACGAAATTCTGTGAAAGTTCTGTCTGCGAAAGAAGGGAACACCAAAATTAATGACATGTGCTTCTCGACTTTGCGGGAGAAATGGAGCTGAGAAACGTGAAGTGCTTGACTAGAGACCTTTATTTGAAATTTGTACCTGTGCGAAGCCGGGGCAGATCGCTAGTTTATAGTAGCAGTTAAAATACCAAAATCCCTTTCACAGATAGCGGAAACAATGCAGAAGTACGACACGATAGGTCAGGATCTCGTGGCTATGTGTGTCAACGATATTCTGTGCGCTGGAGCGGAACCGTTCGCGTTCCTGGACTACATGGCGTGTGGGAGACTACAGGTAGGGATAGGGTGATATACCGAACGAATGATAAGATAATATCGGCCTTATAATATCGAATAATACCTCGTTGAGTTTCTTGCCGTATTCTTCTCAACAGAGGTTTTTCCGAACCGGTGGTAGATTTTTTTTGACAATAAGTGCTTGTTATAGCCAAAATTGAATAAAGATATTTAGACTTTGACTTTGAAGGAGTTTCCAACACCAAAATATACTGAGCGGCAAAAAATCTGGCCCTCAAATGTATGCAGAAATAGGTAATTTTGTATGCAGAGTGGGCCAAATTTTGTGCCGCTGAGTGTACAGTGAGTATATGTTAAAAATAATTTGCTTATTTCAATTATCTATTTTTTAACCACTGATTTTGGGTCGATTATTGTCTATGGTGTTTTTTGATTCTTTCCTCGTTCAAAATAGTGAGACTTCAAATTGTGGCCCGCCCATTGCCACAAAACGATACAAATGTTTTATTACTACCCTCTTGACTGTTAAAGCTAACAAAACGTATAGACTCTGTAACATATGTGTAAACTTTGAAAATGAAACCCCAGTACTAATTGAACTTCTTTGAATTAATTTTAAAACATATCCAAAATTACAATCCAAAACCGTATTCCTATCGTATTCCATGACACCCTTTGACAAGTGTATTTTTTTATTTCGCCACTTCCATAGAAAAGCCGTGGTGGCCTAGTGGTTTGACCTATCGCCTCTCAAGCAGAGGGTCGTGAGTTCGAACCCCGGCTCGCACCTCTGAGTTTTTCGAAATTCATGTGCGGAATTACATTTGAAATTTACCACGAGCTTTGCGGTGAAGGAAAACATCGTGAGGAGACCTGCACAAACCTGCGAAGCGATTCAGTGGTGCGTGCGAAGTTCCCAATCCGCACTGGGCCCGCGTGGGAACTATGGCCCAAGCCCTCTTGTTCTGAGAGGAGGCCTGTGCCCAGCAGTGGGACGTATATAGGCTTGGATGATGACTTCCATAGACTGTATACGTAGCTCTCTAAACAAAACAACCTTAAAAATTATTTTCTTACAATACCGATCGATTTTCTTACATGTATCGATATGGATCTGTTGCAACTCTAATTACAGGTCGACGTGGCTATCACCATAGTGCGGGGGATCGCTGACGCCTGCATCAAGTCCGGGTGCGCGCTGCTGGGTGAGTCACCTCGTTGGATTTTCATTAATTGACAACACCGCTGAATTTGGTCAAATAAAAAAAAAGATTTAAAAAAATCGGCCAAGTGCGAGTCGTCGCGTCGCTCTCAGATGTTGTGATTGGTTATTTGGAGTCTTTTTTTGTATTTTTTATTTCAACTCCAAATTTGTTACTTTTACGGTCATCCCGTAAAACCATATCGAAAATACAAACTGAGGCTTGGATGCACAGAAAAACCAGAAAAAGAGACCAGCGCTGGGAATCGAACCCAGGTCCTCAGCATTCCGTGCTGCGTGCCATACCCCTACACTACCACCGGACAGGAGTACAGACACGAATTTCTCCTATGCACCCATATCTCAGGTTGCTTATTTCTTGCTATTTAAGCATTGTCGCTAGCGACATCTGTGTTTCGCTCTCATCGAGAGACGTAACACACTTTCGAAACTAACCGCTCACCCAGACGAGATGTCGCTACTAAGCAATCAAATTATGATCAGATGTGTTAACCAGAGCCCCGTTTTTCACCGTAAAACTTAGTACGACGGGCTCCCAGTTCATCATCATCTCCCATACAATACCTACGTCCCCGTGCAAGGCACAGGCCTCCTTTCAGAATGAGAGGACTGGGGTGGTAACTCCCAGGTGGGCCCATCCCAGCGTTAAAAAAGCTCTTTATGTCTACGCAATAAGAGCGAAAAAGACGTTTTCCCGTCGGTAAACGTCGTTTGGCGTCGGCCGAGCCGATCGACGTCTTTTTTTTGATCGGCTAAAGCCGATTCCGCGTCGACCTAATCGGGGACACCCTTGGACTAGACGTGAGGTAGTTACTAGTGATGCAACGAAGTCTCTTAGCGGAACCGGAAACGGAAACAGATGCCAAAACTAAATCCCTCCCCTTCAACCCTCATTCGTAAACTTCCGATTATATTTCCGTTACAAAAGTTGCGGAAACAGAAACAGAGGTCCGTTACATCACTATAGTAGTTACACAGCTTTCAATCTCTTTGAACCCAGGCGGGGAGACAGCCGAAATGCCCTCCATGTATGACGTCGGCAAATACGACTTGGCCGGCTTTGCCGTCGGCGTTGTGGACAACCACAAGCAGCTGCCGCGGACCCGGGAGATCAGGGCGGGGGATGTCGTGCTGGCCCTGCCGTCCACTGGGGTACATAGTAACGGGTACAGTCTGGTGCAGAAGATTATGGGCGAGACTGGACATAGGTGAGTTGTGATTGTGACAGCAGTGGATAGTTTTATACAGAGGTGATTTTTCTAGACTGTACTTCATTTTGGATGCGCATTTTCTCACATATTTTTTTATAAAGGGTTGGTCAAGGAAGAAACCAATAGGGATCAACAATAAAATACTGACCTAAGCACTCCGTGGAGCCCAATAGGAAATTGCATGATACTCTCCCGGCTTTCCTGCAAAAAAAAAGACATTTGCAGTTTTACTGTACCGATCAAAATGCTCAATCGTAAGGTCAAGTTTAGACTTAGGAGAAAAATCGTGCAAGTTGCATTACACTGCGAGGCCGTAAAGCCAACGAGTTTTTAGTGGTCAATCGAGCGCCGCAATGTAATGCAACTTGCACGATTTATCTTGCAACTCTAAACTCTGCTTTAGGATTGACTTTTTTCCGTTAACCATGTAATTTGACATTTATAATTTCTGGAAAATTAATATGGATATATTTATTTACTATTTGGTTCAGACAGGGGCAGGAGATTGTTTAAAAATTGAATGCAATTTGAATTGTTTTTAAAATCACCACCCTTTATAACTATTTGAATTTTCCAGCTACTCCGAAAAAGCACCCTTCAGCACTTCCAACAAGACGTTTGGCGAGGAGTTCCTCGAGCCCACAGGTCTATATGTGAAGGCGTTGCTGCCGGCTGTCAAGAAGGGTTCCATCAAAGCCCTGGCCCACATCACCGGTGGGGGGCTTCTGGAGAACATTCCGAGGATCCTGCCGGCCGGGGTCAAGGTCAAACTGGATGCGTTGAAGTTCAGGATCAAGCCGATTTTCGGGTGGCTCCAGGCTAAAGGTAGGTGAATTTTCAAGAGATTTATAAAGCGTTTTTTGTGATGAAGATTGCTAAGGAATTCACTTTCATCGTCTGTTCTTTCGGCAATTTTTCGGCGGTAGCATTGTGAATGGATGTGTTGAACTGAAGATGAGCTCCGGTTGCGTTCGTAACGCGCAGTGTAGTGTGGTGGTGGTGTTAGTTGGGTTTGTGTGATTTGTGTGTGTTCCTACATTGTGGAGGTGGAGGAACTGCATGAACACGCATATCTTGCATAAATGTAGCTATCATAAGGTCGCGGGTGAGCAAAGAAATTCTTCTAATTCATTGTTACCAGTTCACTCAATAATCTTAATCCTGTTTACCCAGGCGGCGTGTCAGACTTCGAAATGCTGCGGACGTTCAACTGCGGCGTCGGTATGGTGGTCATAGTGGACCCCGTGTGCGTGAACGAAGTGTTGGAAGCTGTGGAGGAGACCATCGACGTCGTGGGCACCATAGAAGCTATGGGGAAGGAAGGTGAGTCATGACACCCTTATAGGCTGCTACTGAACCAGTGAGAAACACCTTTGGCGTCATCTGCACTTTTGCTTAGGTGATATAGGGGTCCATCACGGGTCAGTTTTATATGGCGCCCCAGGCTCCTTTGCAACCTTGGGGTCACAGCTCATTAGAGCCACCCGGCACCCGACCAGCACCACCTCGACTTTCGGCGTCCACTCGTCGACAGGTGGTCCACGGGTGGACGCCGCGTTGTCAATAAGTAGACCTCGCGTGATCCACGAATTGCCTAGTAGTCAATATGGCGGCGAGCAGCGGGCTGTCACCGAGTGGTCCACTCGCCGTCCGCGCGTGGACACCTCGCGAGTGAGGCGATCCGGTGACGCTACGGAGTTGATGTAGTGAGCGCATGCCCATACAAATACATATGAAGATACTAACCGCTCGAGGCGAGGCGGTGCTGGTCGGGTGCCGGATTGCTGTAATGAGCTGTGACCTTTAATATGCAAAATAATGGCTTTCTCATCATCATCATCATATCAGCCGTAGGACGTCCACTGTCTGCCACTGGCCTCCCCCATAGACCCCCAGTTGCCTCGGTTGCAAGCAGCCTGCATCCACCGTGAACCCGCCGACTTTAACTATGTCATTCGTCCATCTCGTTGGTGGACGTCCTACGCTGCGCTTGCCGCATTGCTTTCTTACTGTCTCTAATCTAAGCCGTAGACGAAACTAGGACTACGGAATCCCACTAATATTATAAATGCGATAGTTTGTAAGTTTGTTTGTTTGTTATGCATCACGTCTAAACCGCTGAACCGATTTAGATGAAATTCAGTAGTTTGAGTCCCGGGGAAGGTAATAGGATAGTTTTTCAAAAGCCAAAGTCAAAGTCAAAATATCTTTATTCAAATTTAGGCTATAACAAGCACTTATGAATGCCAAAAAAAATCTACCACCGGTTCGGAAAAACCTCTGTTGAGAAGAATCCGGCAAGAAAATCAACGAGGTATATTTTTTTTATCCCGGAAAATTGCATAGTTCCCGCGAGAGAGCGATAAGCCGATAACCGAATTCTAAGCGGACTAAGTCACGGGTAACGGCTGGTACTAAATATATTCTTCTCCATAAAAAAAAAGTCTTCTTTCAGGCGGACACCAAGTCGTGGTAGAGAACTTCAAAGAGGCAATGGCCCCGCTCACCGCCCCCTACGGAGCCACGCAGGCCGCCGCCCAGAAGTCTCTCTCCTATAAGGACAGCGGCGTGGACATCGAGGCGGGGGATTCGCTCGTTTCGCTCATCAAGCCTCTAGCCAGGTAACACAGTTTTTACAAGATTTTTATTTGACGAGTTAGTTTTGGTCAAATCTCGTGGTGGTCGAGAACTTCAAAGTAGCAATACCGCCCCCTACGGAGCTAAGCAGGCCGCCCACCAAAAGTCAGTCTACTATAAAACCGAGTTTAGACTTGCAAGTAAAATCGTGCAAGTTGCATTACATTGCAAGGCCGTCAAGCCAACGAGTTTGTAGTGGTCAATCGAGCGCCGCAATGTAATGAAAAAAAGAAAGAAAGAAAATACATTTATTTAACATATATTATGTAACTCCGAGCTATTCGTAATATAACTTAACTACTTAAGTATATAAACTTCTCGATATTTAGGATAATTTCTGTGCGCAAAGACAACCTATTTTTAACCGACGAAAAAAAACGGAGGAGGTTCTCAAGTCCACGCGTATATATAAATATTTTTAAAGTTTGACCACGCATAAATTTTTACAGAGTAGTCCGATTTTTCTTCTAAATATTAAGTGCCTGTTTCACCACTAGTTGACTAACTTTAAGTGTCAGATAAAAGTAATGCCGTCTTTGTTTATTCGGACAAAACAAACAGAGACGGCATCACTGATATCGGTCACTTAAAGTTAGTCGACAAGTGGTGAAACAGGCCCTAAGTAAAACATGTTTGGTTGCAGATCGACGTCTCGTTCGGGCGTGCTGGGCGGGCTGGGCGGCTTCGGCGGCTGCTTCCAGCTCAAAGCCATCGAACAAGACTATAAGGTTCACTACGAAGTAATTCTTTAATGCTTATTTGCGTTTGGAACTCAACCAGAGCTTATCAAGCCAACGTTCACCGTTATATAGGTAGAGTCATTCACGATGACTCGTGCCGTGGTTCTTTTTACAATGTCATTAATGTCTTATTTTGACAAAATCGCGCGTCTTCGTGGATGGCACTAGGTATATAGGTGTCACTAGAGTTGAGGGCACGCACACAAGAACAAACAGACAAACAAAGTGGCGAGTTGTCGTTCATTGTGGCGTTCGTTGAGGCCTTTGTTCAGCAGTGGACGTCTTCCGGCTGATGATGATGATGATGGTACAAGGAGTGTCAGGTAATGACGGCAGGATTTTGACATTAACTCATTCATTTCAATCACTCTTCTTTTATTAACCCCCGAAGCAAAAAGAGGGGTGTTATAAGTTTGACCGCTATGTCTGTCTGTTGTGCCTGTATGTCTGTCTGTGGCACCGTAGCTCTTAAACGGGTGGACCGATTTGAATGCAGATTTTTTTTATTTGAAAGCAGGGTTTCTAGCGATGGTTCATAGATGTGTTTTATCAAAAGCGGTTCAGCCGTTTCGGAGATATTGAACTTTGAAGTGACAAAGTCGGGAGTTTTCCTACTTTTTGTTGGTTGGGTTAGGTTAGTTACTAAGTCAATCGGTTCGTGCCAATTTTGTGAATCGATCTGTAGCTCACGTGATCGTGTAAGCTCACGGATGAGCAAAATAGTGTTGTTGTTTTTTTATCTCTAAAAAAAAAAAAATTTCAGGACCCCGTCCTAGTGTTAGCGTCGGACGGCGTCGGTACGAAACTGAAGATCGCTCAGAAGATCAACCAGCACTCGACCATCGGCATCGACCTTGTAGCCATGTGCGTTAACGACATCCTCTGCAACGGCGCTTGTCCGCTCACCTTCCTGGATTACTTCGCTTGTGGACGGTTGGACGTCAGCGTGGCGAGATCCGTCGTGTCTGGGGTGGCCGAGGGATGCAGACAGGCGCAGGCTGCTCTTATTGGTGAGTAAATTCACAGGAGTTCATGACCATATAAGTATCAGCCGTAACTTCCACTGTTGGTCATAGGCCTCCTCCACAGACCTCCAGTTGCTTCGGTAGGGAACTCTCACACTCTCATTGTCAAGTTTTTAAAAATAGTTAAATACCGCATTATAACGTGTGACATCCATAAGAATATAAATTTTAATGAATATAATAATTTAATAGCTTTAACTATTGAGAACCGTTTCGTCGAAAAAATACCGGGTGTGGCCTGTAATACTAGCAAAAAATTAAAACATAGATCCTACTCGTCAAACTAAGCAACATTAGTTCAGCGACTTTTAAAAATAATAGAGTCTTTGAATCTTCCTTTTTTCACACAAATTAAATACTGCTATCAATGTACGCCATCCTAGAACCCAACTGATGTCGCCTGTCACGCTACAGACATTTAGAATTTTGCTTTACATTGCTTCATCGAATAAACTTAAAAGTGTAAAAAGAATTTAAAAAGGCACAGAGCGCAGCCAGCGGTATCGGCAATTTTTGAAAAAATATAATTTTTTATTTTTTTATTTTCCTCGAAGTCATTTATTCAATATTACAAATTCATGAATTCCTATCCTACAATATTGTGTACAATAAATACTATCTAATATCCAAGACTAAAACTATTTATAAACTAAACTATGTTACAAAATAAAAACGTCATCCAAATTTTCTGCCCCAGGCATTGACCCCAAGACACTGGCAGCATTACCTCTCTGAACTGTTGTTCCTAATCTTTGCGAGAGGTAAGTGCCAGCCCTGGGGTCACCTGAGGCCAAAACCAGACGAGTAGATTTTTTATTTTACAAATATACAATTTCACTCGCAAATGTGATGAAAAACATTGTATGTCGCACGAGCGGTACTAGAATTACGAACATCGACTCATTAAAGCCCGAAGTCGACTCGTTCGTAATTCCTTATTTACCGCCCTTAAGACACAATGTACTATTACGTTCATTAGGGCTTATGCTTTCAAAATATATGTTCGCTCTGAAGCGATAAGGCCGCCTATTGCTTACCTTAGAAAATCTCTATGTATATACTTGTGTTCTCTGTACTGTTTACTGTATTGGTGTGCAATAAAGAGTTATTGTATTGTATTGTATTGTATATGTTGTTATGGAAGTGACACGTATTGTTGTGGAGCAGGCGGCGAGACAGCTGAGATGCCCGGCATGTACGAGCCTGGCGTGTATGACATCGCGGGCTTCGCGCTCGGCGTGGTGGAGCGCTCGCACATACTGCCCAAGATACAAGATATTACGGTCAGAGAACTACATTATTACCTGATCCCAAAAGGCTGATTCACACGTATTAACTTATCAAATAGTTAACTAAATTTTAACTTAAATTTCGAATTTAGTGATAAGTAATAAGTTAAGGCGGTGAAGGAAAACATCGTGAGGAAACCTGCACAAACCTGCGAAGCAATTCAACGGTGTGTGTGAAGTTCCCAATCCGCACTTGGCCCGCTAGGGAACTACTGCCCAAGCCCTCTCATTCTGAGAGGAGGCCTGTGCCCAGCAGTGGGACGTATATAGGCTGGGATGATAATGATGACGATGAATAAGTTATAATTAAGCGTGCAAGTAAACAAATGAATTGGAATTTCGTCTATTTTTCGGTTAAATGGGTGGGCGTGAAGTATCACTTAACACGTTTGGACAGGCACGATTTAGTTAAAAATTAGTTAAGTGTATAAGACTATGAGTTTGGCGGAGCGGTCGCGTTCGTAAGTTCTTGTGTTTGAAAAAGAGAGAAGAACAAGTTTTTTTTTGAAAATGTCTATGTAGTCAGAAAGCTGTTGGTCGTCCTTCTCCGGTTAACTAAAGAACTTAGCTGATGCGAACGTATAAACGCTTACTTAAAATTAAGTCGCTTACAATAGAGTTAAAATTTAGTTAACCACTTGATAACTTAATACGTGTGAACCAGCCTAAAAATTTACAACATTTAAGTATTTAATTATTTCATTGTAAAATCGTGTACATTTTAATTAGGGATCGGATGATCGAGTGCAAATGATACAAAGAACTGCCTGTTCTTGGGTATTAGAACTTAGTTTTGTGTAATAATTGTACCTTTACAGGATGGCTCATTTAGATCGATCAGTATAATATCGATTTTAATAACAAGAAAAACGGTATTCATACATTAAAAAAAATGCTTTTACTCGGTTCGGAAATCGAACCCGGTCGTTTTGAAAAAAAAAAACTTGCATTATTTCTATTTGGATAGGTCATAAGCAATCAATGTTACTATGAAACATGGTATCTAGAAGAAATAAAGTGCATTGTATTTCATATTCTTTAATTATGTAAGTTTTATTTTTTAACGTCCAGGTTCGATTTTTTTTGATGTACGAATGCAGTTTTTGCAGGTGGTAGAAACTTGTGCAAGGTCCGCCCAGATTGCTACCACCATCTTGCTCGCTAATCCTGCCGTGAAGCAGCAGTGCTTGCACTGTTGTGTTTCGGCGTGGAGAGTAAGACAGCCGGTGAAATTACTGGCACTTGAGGTATCCCATCTTAGGCCTCTAGGTTGGCAACGCATCTGCAATACCCCTTTTCAAAATTTTCTTGTTATTAAAATCGATGACATGGTTCCTAAGAACAGATCTTTGTATGTCTTATAGTTTTAGACTTTCCCATACTGACCGATCTAAATGAGCCACCCTGTATATTGATAAAAAAAAAATAGTTTGTGTGTAAATATGTGACAGGTGGGCGACATAATCATCGGCCTGCCCTCAAACGGCGTGCACAGCAACGGGTTCAGTCTGATCCACAAGCTGGTGAAGAAGGCTGGACTGACGCTCAACGACAAAGCGCCCTTCAGCAAAGAGGGACTCACCCTGGGTAAGCTTTAACATCCAAACAATAAGGCCCTACGCTGGCTGGCGTGGGTGCACTTTGCTGGCGCCCGCCTGCGAGCGGTGCATATACCATCAGCCAAATAAGTGGTCTACTTTTTGAACAAGTTCCTATCAAATGAATATGTCGCTAAAGTCGAACTTTCAAGTTGACAGACACGTCTATTGGCATTATTGTTTTATGACATGCAAACGATTATCAACTTTAGGGTAGACCACATATTTGGGTGATGGTACAATCCGTCGCACGCACACATAACGTCGCGTCACAAAACAGATACGTATAGAATTCAATCTACATACATTGTGCGCTCGAGCAACGCACACATAGACACTGCTCACGGACACGATATCTCGGACCGGTTGGGACCAGTGCGAGCGCGAGTGCTATCCGCTTGAGACACGCGTCTGTGAACTTTTTTGTGCAATAATGGAGCAACAAAAAAAAGTTATTATATTATAACTGTTCAGTGGACGGTTGTTTAAATTCAACATTAAACGGTGAATTGTCGTTTTTTAAGCTACCAGTGGTAACAATGACATTAAATTAAAAATATTTTAGTTATTATTAATTTATGTGTTCATTCTTCCCGTTTCAATCTCAACAATAAATCAAACAACTAGATACAAGTGTCACTACCACAATAGTTTTTTGTGCCATAGTTGACAACCCTAGAGCGACCGTCGGGCGGAGGTATGAAAATTGGAGTACATACCTGTGATTGACTTCTGTACCTGTTTTTGTGTTATTGTTCAACAGGCGTCCACCCGCTCCGTGCAAACCGCGTCAGCTAGCGTAGTTTTTTTTTTACTTAATTATGAAAAACTTTGAAGTTTACTTTTTTCTCTAATTTTGTATTTTATTTAATAAAGTCTTGTGGCGTGTTCGCTACGCTCACATCGTAACTCACACCACTCGCCTATTAAAACCTTTTTTTTCCGTGTCCAGGGGAGGAGTTAATAAAGCCGACGCGCATCTACGTCCGTTCAGTGCTGCCGGCGCTACAGCGCGGTCTGGTTAAGGCGGTGGCGCACGTGACGGGCGGCGGGCTGCTCGACAACATCCCGCGCGTCACGCCCGAGTGGGTCCGCGCGAGACTCAACGCGCACTGGTGGAACGTGCACCCCGTATGTAGCGCGTCTCTAGAGCCCAGTCTATAGTCGTAAGAGTACGGTGCTGCCGGCGCTAACGCGGGCTGGTAAGGCGGTGGCGCACGTGACGGGCGGCGGGCTGCTCGACAACATCCCGCGCGTCACGCCCGAGTGGGTCCGCGCGAGACTCAACGCGCACTGGTGGAACGTGCACCCCGTATGTAGCGCGTCTCTAGAGCCCAGTCTATAGTCGTAAGAGTACGGTGCTGCCGGCGCTAACGCGGGCTGGTAAGGCGGTGGCGCACGTGACGGGCGGCGGGCTGCTCGACAACATCCCGCGCGTCACGCCCGAGTGGGTCCGCGCGAGACTCAACGCGCACTGGTGGAACGTGCACCCCGTATGTAGCGCGTCTCTAGAGCCCAGTCTATAGTCGTAAGAGTACGGTGCTGCCGGCGCTAACGCGGGCTGGTAAGGCGGTGGCGCACGTGACGGGCGGCGGGCTTCTCGACATAATCCCCTTTGTTGAATTATCAACCTTATTCCTTGTTGATTAGGTTTAAAACATCTGTATTTCATAACCTGAGTGTCGGTGGTTGTAAAGTGCAAAAAAAATTTTGTTAATATGTTTTATAGCCTATTGTGTAAAGAAATAGAGTCGATAATCTATGTTAACCTTCCAAGGCGGTTATAATATAATCTGCTTTTATTACGACCTCTTTATCTTAATTTGTGGACACAATGGCATTGTAGTGGCTTAGCTTACTTCAAAATGTTTCAACTATAGTTAATGCAGTATCCAATATTTTCAGGTGTTTGCATGGATCGCGGACGCGGGCGCTGTTTCGGACGAGGAAATGCTACGCACGTTCAACTGCGGCATCGGAATGGTGCTCATAGTGTCCCCAGAAGACCAGGCTGAGGTGAAAATGGACTTACTAATAAAAGCGAAAGTCTGTTTGTCTATCTATGTGTGCGTGTAAATTATGTCATGAGACAGAAAGGGAGCGAAATACTAATCATGAAGTATCAAAAAAAGATGAATTACATCTCGTTTCGTCTTTGCTTTAGAAATTTTTGATTGAATTAATTAATTAATAGGTTTCATTTCAGATAAATCTATATTGTTTGTTAGTAAAAAAATATGCTAATTGTTAGTACATATATGTATATACGTTGTGAGGTGACACTATTTACCTGACGTACAATACCGACATGATATTTCGTGTACACGCCCATAGAAACTTGTCAGTTTGACACCAGTTTGTATGGGTGTGTATACTAAATATCGGGTCGGTATTTCCGTGTCGGTAAACAGTGTTACCCTACGTTGTGCACAGGCAATACGCCAAAATTCGTCTTGAATAGACGCGAAGGCCTGGTTCATATGTATACATATAATTTATAAATGTCTCTCATTTTCTTATTATAACATTAACTAAGAATTAGCTAAACTCGATTTAAGAAGTGAGCTATCCGGATTTATTTCATTAAAAATGAGTGTCTCTCGGCAGTTTGACTCGATGATCAAAAAGTTGTATTGTTCAGGTGATGAACATAACGCGGTCGTTCGGCGCGATGGTGATCGGCAGCGTGCAGGCGCGGCCGGCGGGCGGCGCGCGCGTGCTCGTCGACAACTTCCCGTCCGCGCTCGACTTCACGCGCCGCATGCCCACCATGCCCAGCAAGAGGGTGAGTCCCTCTCCCTGCCTCTGGGGCAAGCGGTAGCCGGTAGCCGGTAGCAAACACATCGGCTCGCGTCTTGTTCAAACTTGTATTGTTTTCACTCCGCTAGCTAGATTTAATATTTGATATTCGTAACGTCGCATCCCGATCACGCTAAAAGTAATAATTTCTACGAGCGAAGCGAGTGTTTCAAAGGAAAAATCCTGAGCGATGCCGAGGGTTTCAAGGAAACACCACTGTCATAAGTCAGATTTATTGTTTCTTGAAAATTATATGTTTAAAATCGTAAGACTAAAATATATCAACAGAACTTACTATTATTATTGTAAGCCTATTCTGTCCCACTGCTGACTGATGGCCTCCCCTCGATACTTCAATATATTATTACATATTATACTTTTAGCGTGTGCTACGACACGAAGATATCGAATCAACCTGGTGATCTGAAAACAATATAACATATTGTGACTTTCAACAATCAATCTTAGGATCCTTCGCTTGCTTGGACTTTAATGTGAGCACTTGCGCCAAACAGTAAGTTCCCTTGCATACCAAATAACTATTTGTCATGTCTCCAAAAGAAAAAAAACAATAAATCTAATATTGCAGGTGGTAGGACCTTGTGCAAGGTCCGCCCGGATTGCTACCACCATCTTGCTCGCTAATCCTGCCGTGAAGCAGCAGTGCTTGCACTGTTGTGTTTCGGCGTGGAGAGTAAGACAGCGGTGAAATAACTGGCACTTGAGGTATTCCATCTTAGGCCTCTAGGATGGCAACGCATCTGCAATACCCTGGTGTTGCAGTTGTCTATGGGCGGTGGTGATATCTTACCATCAGGAGACCCCCTTGCTCGTTTTCCATCCAGTCGAATAAAAAAAAAAAAAACAAGTATCAATTGATTGTGTAATTCCAGGTGGCAGTACTAGTCTCAGGCAACGGCAGCAATCTGCAAGCGTTGCTGGATACCACTCGCGACGCGACGCAGTGCATGTGCGCGGATATCGCCCTTGTGGTCAGCAACAAGAAGGACGCTTTTGCGTTAAAGCGGGCGGAGAAAGCCGGCGTGCCTTCCTTGGTAAGTTGCTCTTTGATACTTAAATTGGAAATTGAGTGGCATTTGTTTTTTTATCTCGTTTAATTTATTTCTGGCCAGAGTGCAAAAAAAAGTCAATGACCTTAAGTAAATGTTTTTTCACCGCCACCTGGTGTTGCTAAACTCAAAAATAGAAGAACCTATCCAATATATCCTTATGGCCGTCCACTATTTGGATGACTTCACACGTTCAATTCAGACTCTATCGAACCTCTTACCTCGTTCTTACCTATATTACAATTTAAAAACATATAATTGTCTCCATTCGCTCACTTCTAAAACTAAAATAAACAGTGTCCTATCCTACTAATATTATAAAAATAGGAAATTTTGTAAGTTCCGGCTGATGATGGATGACGGTGGAAGCATTCTACACTTCCACTGAACGTAGATATAGTTTAGATATAGTTAGTGTTTAGTATTGTAACTAAGGGACCCCATACATCCCTGTATTTCTTTTATTATTATTTTTTGTATTTTTTTTTCTTTAATCCTACTAATATTATAAACTAGCTTTTGCCCGCGACTTCGTCCGCGTGGAATAGTAACTTTGGAAAGTGTTTAATTTATTTAGGGTACCTATTCTGCCAATAATAGCACATAGAAACCTCTACGGTTTACTGAAAATAAACTATTTTAATACATTGCTTTATATCTAAACTATTTTTTTTGTTCTATTCTAAAACATAAATATTTTGCGGGTAGCCATATTTTAGCAATACGACGTGTATTCTACCCTGCCAACACAAAAGGACTAATTCTTCATAGTGAACTCTTGACATCTTACGTCCTTTATTGTAAGTTAGGAGGGTAGGATAATATTATAATTAAGACGTCATTCTTACTAAGCATAGCTACACATTTTTCCGATAAGTATACTTATAGTCAATTTGTTTGGAATTCCTTAAGAACTTTCATCCCCATATTTTCAAGTATGAAAAATGTCGAAATGTGAAAAGAGTCGTAACAAATGTTTTTTAGGGTTCCGTACCTCAAAAGGAAAAAAATGGAACCCTTAGACCCTTTACCCCGTAAACGCACGGAGTATGTATCGAGTTGAAATTAAAATCTCAGGTCAATAGTCCCGGAAGCTGTGAAAAAATTGAACTTCTAAGTTAACGCAATCAAAAGCTACAGTCATTAAAAAGGTGTTTCCATACAAATCGCCTTAACAGAAAAAGGTTTAGGGTACTTCCGGCTGTCCTAAAAACTTGGAATTTTGTATAAAGGTAGGTCTATTAGCAATTTTTTTTCCTAACACTGGATATTCATTCATAAATACCTACGTACGGAACCCTTGATGCGCGAGTCTGAGTCGAATTTAACCAGTTTTTTTTGTTCTTATCGAATACCTAAACACAAAGATTCATCGATTTATCTGTGATAATGACGACGTTCCATATAAATTTTCATCCCCTTGCAGGTAAAATTGTCAAAAACGCTTGAACAAATATCTATTTTATTTTTTATAAGTGCCCAAATGCAAAGTTTCATAAAGTACAATTGATTTATATTCGACAATGACGACCTTCATATAAACTTTCATCCCCTATTTCACCCTCACACAGGAAAAAATTTAAAAAACGCGCGAACAAATTTCTATTTATCTCCTATCACGTGCCCAAATGCCAAGTTTCACAAAGAACCATCGATTTATCTTCGACGATGACGATCTTTATATATAAACTTTCATCCCCTATTTCACCCCCACACAGGAAGAATTTAAAAAAACGCGCGAACAAATGTCTATTTATCTCTTAATCACGTGCCGAAATGGCAAGTTTAATAAAGACTCATCGATTTATCTTCGATAATGACGACCTTCCATATGAACTTTCATCCCCTATTTCATCCCCTCACAGGTCGAGTTTTAAAAAAAGCTCAACCAATATCGATTTATTTCTTATTAAGTGCCTAAATTCCAAGTTTCATGGTTTTATCATCAACAGCGACGAACTTCCACCATATAAACTTTCATCCCCTATTTCAACCCCTTAAAGCCTCTTTTTCGCGATAAAAGATAGCCTATGTTCTTTCCCAAGGTCTATTCTATCTCTGTACCAAATTTCATCCAAATCGGTTCAGCGGTTTTGGCGTGAAAGCGTAACAGACAGACAGACAGACAGACAGACAGACAGACAGACAGAGTTACTTTCGCATTTATAATATTAGTATGGATGTGAAAGTTTGTGAGTGAGTGAGTATGTTTGTTACTTTTTCACGCTTAAACGGCTGGACGGATTTGGATGAAATTTGGCGGAAAGTTAGTTTATAACCTGGATTAAAACATAGGATACTTTTTATCCCGACATTCCCACGGGATAGGGATAAAATCTCGGAATAACAACCGCTAGGCTTAGAGTCTTGAAATTTGGTATGTAGGTAGTTGGACGTCTGGAATTAAACATAGGTGACTTTTTGACCCGATATTCTCACGGGATACCTAGGGATAAAATCTTGAAATAACAACCGCTGGGCTTTGAGCAATGAAATTTAGTATGTAGGTAGCTGGACCTCTGGAATAACACATAGGCTACTTTTTATTCCGATATTCCCACGGGATAGGGATAAAATCTCGAAATAACAACCGCTGGGTTTAGAGTCATGAAATTTGGTATGTAGGTAGTTGGACGTCTGGAATTAAACATAGGTGACTTTTTGACCCGATATTCCCACGGGATACCTAGGGATAAAATCTTGAAATAACAACCGCTGGGCTTTGAGCAATGAAATTTAGTATGTAGGTAGCTGGACCTCTGGAATAACACATAGGCTACTTTTTATTCCGATATTCCCACGGGATAGGGATAAAATCTCGAAATAACAACCGCTGGGTTTAGAGTCATGAAATTTGGTATGTAGGTAGTTGGACGTCTGGAATTAAACATAGGTGACTTTTTGACCCGATATTCTCACGGGATACCTAGGGATAAAATCTTGAAATAACAACCGCTGGGCTTAGAGCCATGAAATTTAGTGTGTAGGTAGCTGAACCTCTGAAATAACACATAGGCTACTATTTATTCCGATATTCCCACGGGATAGGGAAAAAATCTTGAAATAATAACCGCTGGGCTTAGAGTCATGAAATTTGGTATGTAGGTAACTGGACATCTGGAATAACACTTAAGTGACTTTTTGACCCGATATTCCCACGGGATAACAAGGGATAAAATCTCGAAATAACAACCACTGGGCTTAGAGCCATGAAATTTTGTATGTAGGTAGCTGGAGCTCTGGAATAACACATAGGCTACTTTTTATTCCGATATTCCCAAGGGATAGGGATAAAATCTCGAAATAACAACCGCTGGGCTTAGAGGCATGAAATTTGGTATGTAGGTAGCCGGACGTCTGGAATAACACATACGCTACTTTTTATCCCGATATTTCCACGGGATAGTTTTGTAACTAAGGGACCCCATACATCCGTGTATTATTGTTATTATTATTTTGTATTTTTTTCTTTAATTGTATACTTACTGTAGTTTTTAAGTATTTTATTTGTAATTATTTTAATTTGAAAAAATGACTTTCTGCCAAGCTTCTTGCGGCGCATTCTTCTTGGCAGTGATGGTCTTTCCGAAAGTGCTGGTATTTAAAAAAATGTCGTGTAAAAGTGCCCATTGCGGCCTATTTACTGAATAAATGATATGAATTTGAATTTGGATACGGAAAATTTTTGAAATTTTAGCACTGGGTTTAGGGTCTTGAATTTTGTACAGTTATTCACAACACAACCTCAATGAAGACCACGATATAAATTTCGAAATTTCCAGGGGAATTTTGTAAAATCCCGAAAATTTCAATTGCAACTACCAGACCGAATAGTTTACGCGTGCGAAGCCGCGGGTAAAAGCTAGTTGTATAATATAGTTTTTAAGTATTTTATTTGTAATTATATTTTTATGAAAAAATGACTTTCTGCCAAGTTTCTTGCGGCGCATTCTTCTTGGCAATGATGGTCTTTCCGAAAGCGCTGGTAGTTTAAAAAAATGACGTGTAAAAGTGCCCATTGCGGCCTATTTACTGAATAAATCATTTGAATTTTGAATTTGAATTTGAATTTGATGAGCTATCTTTACACATAAAACGATTGTTCGCAGGTGTTCAACTACAAAGACTATACATCGCGCGAGGAGTTCGACCGCGCTATCACGGCGGCCCTCGACGCGCACAAGATAGACTTCGTCTGTCTCGCCGGCTACATGCGGATACTGTCCGGGGAGTTCGTGCAGAAGTAAGTCTAAAGGTCACAGCTCATTACAGCCACCCGGCACCCGACCAGCACCGCCTCGCCTCGAGCGGTTAGTATCTTCATATGTATTTATATGGGCAAATTACTGGCACTTGAGGTACCCCATCTTAGGCTTCTAGGTTGGCAACGCATCTGCAATACCCTTGGTGTTGCACATGTTTATGGGCGGTGGTGATCTCTTACCATCAGGAGACCCACTTGCTCGTTTGCCATCCGGTCGAATTAAAAAAAAAACTCTGTTGCAAACTGAGCCTAATGTGTATGAATTGTTTGCGCAGATGGAAAGGCCGGCTCGTCAACATCCATCCTTCGCTGTTGCCGCTGCATCCCGGCTTGGAGGCGCCCAAGCAGTGCCTGGACGCCGGCGATCGCGAGAGCGGCTGCACGATACACTTCGTTGATGTAAGTCAGCATTTCTCAAAGTGGGGTACGCGAACCCCTAGGGGTTCGCTATTCGACGGTAGGGGGTTCGCGACAAGGTTTACGTGATGGTGGCTGCAAGACTGGCAAGATGAATAAGATTGGTTTTAGGAGTCTTTTTGTATTTTTTATTTCAACTCCACTTCGTTCGGTTCGCTGTCGTCTAGAAACTTTAACAGGGGTACGTGGAGCCATAAGTTTGAGAAACCCTGATGTAAGTCATATGACGTCGGAGCTTTATTTCAGCGCAACGTTTTTACAAGCTTTTATCTACATCCATATAGTAAATCCTCAATTATGCGTTCAAAAACCAGCATTACGACATTGGATTCTATTATGAACACGGCTGTATCGTAATGAGATTTCATAGATCATTACAGCACGGGGGGGGGGGGGGGCGCCGTGACCACGTGCAGCAGCAGACATACCTATCTAGTTCTCGTTAATGCAGGTTATTCTCAATGGTTCGCGGAACACATGATAGAGGATTTAATATAGATAAAATATTGTATGCAACTGTACGTAATTAGGCCTTAAAACACTCATGTGACCCTATTATGAAACCCGGCATTTCATAAACCCATACTCGTGTTTTAAGGACCCCTATTACGATACAGTTGCATAAAATACTATTATTTAGCTTGTTACAAGCTTTTATTAAGCTTACCCTGTCCACCCCTGTCAAATCTTGGAAGCTAAATTTGACCCACTACAGCGCTCGAATGGACTTGGAATTTGGCATACTTATTTAAATCGCGAGACAATACAATAATCTAGTAGTGACATCCTGGTAGTCCAGCCAAGATCGTCTCCGCAGGACGGAACTCTTCAACGGTTAATAGCATCAAATTGAAATTTAGTATGCAAATGTAGTTTGGGTGACAATGCAAGTACAGTCAACAAAAATTACAGACAGCAAAAAAAGTTTGTAATATAAATGTTTTTTTATGGTTAGGTTATTTTAATTCAACTTAAATTTCCAGGAGGGCATGGACACCGGCCCCATTATCCTTCAGGAGCGCGTGCCCGTGCTTAAGGACGACACGGTGGAGTCCCTAACTGAACGCATCCACTCGGCGGAGCACCGGGCCTTCCCTCGCGCGCTGAGGCTCCTCGCCACCGGCCGGGTCAGGCTCGGATCCAACGGGAACATCATGTGGTACTCTTAAGGTGGCAGAATCCAAAGTGGCAGCTTAAGGTTCAAATAAAGAGTAGAAAAAAATATATATTTGAAAATGTCTAGAAAGTGCAAGCAACCCTAGAAACATTTCTTACCCTATCCTGTTATTAACTCGTGGCATGCACTCCCCGAACTTGTGATAGTGAAGTTAAATAAAAGCTTTTAAAATGACGCCGTTTGCGTGAAACCCAATTCGCACCGAAGTTTTTTTAACATCCGTTAAACCATCTAAATAAAACAAATTTACAATAAATAATTTGCTAATGTCGTTTAGAACTCGAAACAAAAGATCGGTTTTCTTTCTCTGTCATTTGAATCTTCAGGAAAACGAAGGAAACCGACGAGTCCTGCCTGAGCGACATATTCGGGTACTGTATACCCATATTTTGGTTTCTTGAAGTTCGGCAGATGGTATGTAAAATATATGCGTTTTCGAAACTTCGCCCAGTGCCGCTGTCACAACTATTCATACATTTTGAACGCACATGTGCGTCGGTGGCACCTGTGGAAGTGGCGATTTTTTTAAAATATATATATCTTTTTTTCTACTCTTTATTATCGAACTGATACAGGAACGTCCAACTTCGAATAATAACGCTATATCACACAGTCATTTACCATCATAATTAATGCTCGATGTAGTCAGATTATAAATACAAAAGAAAACAATATAACTCCATGAATGCGTCATTTTATGAATTATGACGAATAAAATAGTTAACTATTAAGCCGCGATTACACTGAGTCGTTCACCGCATGCTGCATGCAGCGACCGCCAAAGTGTAAAGAACACGGTAGTCAGCCGTATTCGGCGAGCGACAGCTGCCACCGCCTTAATATGGCCGCCGCAATAGACGGACAGACTAATGTCAAGACGACGGTTGCTCGCCGAAGTAGTTAGAAACAAGTTCGGCGACCGCGTTAGGTGAACGACTCAGTGTAATCGCGGCTTTAGTATGCATAGAGCACCTATTTTTAATAGTGAGTTCTTGAGCCTAGCTCTATAATTTGCAAGCCAAACTAGATTCTTAGTGCTATGACTACATTCCATTACAAATTAGATCTTAAAATTAAATTAAGATTTTCAAGACAAATCTCGAATGTTCTCAATGAATTTGTAATTTCACCAAAAAAAGATCTATGATGTTATTAAAGTGATCAGTTTGTAGTGTAACCAATTTAAATATAGCTCTGGCTATCTTTTTTGGTATTCTAGTCGAGTTGATTTAAATAATTCATAGTTTCTTGATGTTCCAATTTAATCTTTCATATGTAGTATATAAAAAGTTGTCCTAAGGTATGGATAAGTATTTTGTTTAAAGCATTTAATATACCAGAGGCGTGATGACTTCTGCCATTATTGTTAAGAAAATTATGTAGTTTAAATACATGTTTGAAATAAAAACGTTTTGCATGTTTTTTGGTTTTTTATTTGTGTAAAAATATAGGTATCTATTTTATCACAGACATTTTTTTGCGTAAATATGATTACGTTCTAGGTATTAAAGTTAATACAGTAACGCAATATATTATTTTCGACGCATCACTTTTGTATTGAATTATGAAACATATTCATATAATTTACTATGAAATAGTTGA
The DNA here is from genome assembly GCF_025370935.1 of Choristoneura fumiferana. Taxonomy (NCBI): domain Eukaryota; kingdom Metazoa; phylum Arthropoda; class Insecta; order Lepidoptera; family Tortricidae; genus Choristoneura; species Choristoneura fumiferana. The sequence goes on along the minus strand of NC_133488.1, from coordinate 2,782,782 downwards.
TTCAATTTCGCCAACATTGAACAACTTTAAATTTAAGCGGTAATTTGTTCCAATCTGTTGACATGAACTACAAAATTAGAACTGGCAAAGTCAACTAACTAGTTATCAATATTTTTCTTTGGCTTATTAAAACGAAAGAGTTCACCGAGGCCTTTAAAGAAAACACCTAATATATCATAATCAGGAGATTGATTATTTGCAGCTTGGACTGGTTGTTTCTTCACCTTAGTTTCTCTAACGACCGAATGTTCCCCAGTAACTAAAATCTCTTCAGATATCTTCTCAAAATCTACATGAAACTTCTGCTTATTAATCAAAGGAACAATCAAATTAAATGTATTAATTTTCATATTCAACGACTTTGCTAAATCCCGGTTGGCTTCACATATGCGATCCCATTTAACTTGATCTTCCTCAGACAATGGATGAGGACCTAGGTACATTCGGTCGCGTTTTATTTCTTCTTTTAGGGCTTTGATATCTTCCTCAATTTCCTTGTTCATTGTAATCCATTCCGGCGTGAAACCATTGTTGATTAAAACCTGAAAATTATAGACAAAATTAAAAAAATACCATTATCTTATATTGTTATTAGTTTTAATAAGCTTGTATCTTAAAATCTATAATTATTCTGAGTTAACTTTATGAACATTACTTCAAAGGTAAATTTTGATGATATATTGAATTGTGATACAAGATAGAACACCTATATTTGAAGCTTACTTTTTTGCAGTCTTAAAAACTCACCTCATTCAATTTATGTGTTGTGAAATCCACATATGGATTAGTATTCTGATCCTTCAACGGTTTCCCAACACCGCTTAACTTCTCAAACTCTCCTTTGGACATAGATTCTTGTATCAAATCCTCAACTAGACGATCAAAGCCATATTTCGTTTTGATATCATGCTTTTTGCCATAACTCTGGCCCTTCTTCATCAGGGTATTCTCAGAGGCAACAGCTTTGGACATCCGGTGTTCCATAACATTATTGGCTGCACGTTGGGCTCTGGCTTGAGCCCATTGCTTTTGGCGTTGGAATGGAGTACCGTAACCAAAACCTTCAAAGCTTAGGTATTGACGGTGTTGCGGGGCTGTGTGCTGCAAAATATAATTTGATATAGCATTTCAGAGCCAAGTAATCTTAGAACCAGGGCCTGATTTACCCACAGGCTAATAAGGCTAGAGCCTAGGGTGCAAGGACCAAGGGGGCAGCTGGCGCAAACTTAGCTGAGATTTACTCTGATGAGAGTGCAATAGTGGGATAGGTGGATTGAGTAAGAAAAAGAGAGGGAGGTCATTAGATCTGTGAGGAATTATTGTTATTCATAGTTAGCCTAGGGCGGTTAGAACTCTAAATCAGGCACTGCTTAGAACCGAGTTTGATCTTAAGATCATGTGTCCTCTAGATGTTGCAGAGGGTGTGTAGTAGTTAGGTATGTAATGTATTAACAATAGGAAGTAAGTAGCAAATCTTTGTTTTTCTGCCAACATACAGAAAAATACACAACAATAGGGTAGATAACACATCAAAAAACTATAATAATTCCAAGATAGTAATAACATAGCCCCAAAGACTACATTATCAATTTAATGCAAAATTAGATTTTTAGTTTCTATTGTACAACAAACAGTCAATTGAGTTGGCAAATAAATTAGCTATGGCCTTACAAAATCTATGGGAGAATTGTTTTGACAGCTCTTAAAAAATACATCAGTTGATTAAGTGGAGTCATGATCCCCATTTAGGGAGGTAAAACAAACAGAAAAACACTCACTCTAATGTCATAGACAATCTTTTCAATATCTTCCTTGCTGCTCTTTCCAGTGTTGTGCTTTGTAAGTATTCTGAAGGCATTTTCGATCTCCACAAATTTGTCTATGTTAGCTTCTGGGGAACCAGAGTCCGGGTGGTACAGCTTTGCTAGATCAAGAAAAGCTTTTCTGACTTCATCTTGTTTAGAATCCACTGGGATTTTGAGAATATTGTAACACTCCTAGAAAAAAAATACAAATACTTAAGTAGACAAAGACCTGCAGTAGTGGATGTCAAGACAGGAAGCCTTTGTCCAGCAGTGCAGCCTCCATAGGCTAAAAAAAAGCAAACAGATACAGATGACAAGTTTTTTAACATGTATTTATTTAACTTATCGGGTAAGGCTAAAATAGAAGAAGCCAGACAGACAGGAAAGATTACCCTAACCCGGTCAGGTACATTATATATAAACTGAAAATGCAGTTAAAAAAACGGAATTCATTTACGTACTGTAATTCCTCGTTCAACTATTGATGATAACAGTCTGTAGTTTGCAGGCCCACGTTTTATTGTCAAAGGACCAATAGTTTTTCCTAATACGAGAGTTTTAATCATTGTTTATTTAAAACACAGTCATTTGACACCGCAGATTTTTTATAGTTTTATTCCAAATTGTTATGAAATCAAAATATTTGCGCAAAAATTGAGTGAGGCGGACGGACAGACAGTCGGCTGTCAAAATGTCAGTGTCAAATTTTAAAGCTGTTTGATATATAGTTAGAAACTCGGTTAACGTGATAGTCTCAAAAAAATAATTCTCAGGTTGTTCTAAGCCTTAGAATTTAAGCCAATCGAAAATTAAAATAGCCGGTACAATTTTTAGTACTTAGCAGACTACGTTTTACAAACTGTACCATTTAATTTTGCCAAAACTTTGTTTAGTTTGGTTTGGAACGTATTATAAAACAAATTGGGACTGCGTTGCGTTGTGTTCTTGACTTCTTGAGTCTGTGGTTTCATTTCAGTCAGTCAGTTGACGTTTCAGCGGAGTTGTAGTAGTAGGTTTTCATGTATATTTTCAATTAATTAGTTTGCATAGCTTATTATTGATAATTAGGTAGTATTGTATGCTTCAACTCAAGGCCAGATCCTTGTAATTTGTGTAAGACATCAAATGTGTTGACACCATGGGTATAACTGAAGAAGAAGTGAAGTCGCGATATCCAATACATTGGATGGTGTGGAATGATGATAGTGAACAACTGATGGAGTTTTTCAAGTCACATACGGTAAATTATAACTAAATACAACTTGTAAATATTGCCCTTTTCAGGTCCTACAGGAAATTGACGTGATAGTTTATACAAGTCGCGAAATTAACCGGTGAATCGGTCGCACAAAAATATTTAACTAACTGTTAATGTTAACCTAAAATCCTCGAACTCAATTCAGTGCAGACGTTAACACCATCTATTCTGAACGTAATTATCTGGCCTACTTTATTATATACATAGAAAATATTTTCAGCTGAAAAGTAAAAAACCTGAAAAAGTTGTTATGTGGCTTATATTATTCGAATTAATTGGAAATTAGCTAACAAAACCATTAAACTCCTCATTTTTGACTTTGCATAATTAATTTCACATCATTGCTAAAGAGATTATCCTATAATTTAATAAAAATAAATCTATCAACTAATCATTTTATTTAAAAAAAAGTAAATAATGTTACTATCACCTTACCAAGCATGAGTCACAAGGTGTAGCTAGGATCTCCCTAAACACTTAAAAAAAGTTTTTTTTTAATATGCAATAAAAAATCATTAAAAATATTTTTTGTATGTGGTGAAAATTATAATGTCTTCATATCTCACCATACATACTATGAACAAACAAACAAAAGAAAACTATGATGGCAAGCGTCTCCTATGACTCACTATGCGAGTCATACTCCTGTCAAACAATGAATGGTACATTTTTCGAGGTTGTTGACATTTATTGTATGAATATATGGCACCTGTGAAGAAAATACAGTTTAAAATTGTGTTTCTGTAAATGAATAAGTACATATACTTTATTAGCTTTTTATGCTTAAAACGCTGAACAAATTTAGATAATTTTAGTATAGGCATAGCTTGGGATCCTGGGAAGGTCATAGGATAGTTTTTATCCCAAAAAATTGTCTATTTCTAAAATAAATAAATTCTTTGAAGATGAAGTCACGGGTAAAAGCTAGTTTAAAACATGTTTATTGTTTGGAGAGTCCATTTCACTATTTATATTGTTTTTATATTTTACTACTACAGTCATTATTATGTATAACTCAAACAATTTAAAAACCGGCTAGCTGGACCAACACATTAGCAGTACAAAGAATACTTAACCGAGAATACTTACTGTATGTAGGCACTTCCTGATTAAATAAATAATAATAAAATTACAAGTGTCTACCTATCATGGATGTACAGATTTGGAGTATCAGTAATAAACCTGTCCCCACCAGATTTTAAACATGGCTGGTATCCATCCATACTAGTATTATAAATGCGAATGTGTGTTTTTGTATGTTTGTCCGTCTTTCACATCTAAATGGAGCAACAGATCAACATGATTTTTGGGACAGAGATAGTTTATGGGCCAGAGAGTGACATAGGCTACTTTTTATCTCGGAAAAATACATAGTAGCTGAGGGTACAGCGTGCAATAACCAAATTCCATGCAGGCAAAGCCGCGGGCAAAATCTAGTTAACTATATTTTTTATCAGTGTATAAAGGCTATTTTTTATTTTTATTTAATAGGGCCCTGTTGTCTTCTTAAAAGCTAAATAGTCATAAATATAATTAAAACACATAGATCATGAACATGTCCGACTAGACACAAAGAACTTAAATTTTGATTGCTCAATTATCTCCAACCTCGGAATACAATAAATGTGTGGAATCAATGGAAGCCAAACAACATGCCCTTTAAAATAATCCTATTATTTGAAAGAAGCCCTTGCTATGTGGGGACTAAGTCCAAGATCATTGCCAAATACTTTGAGTAAAGTATCTTCAATGTGTTACTTGCTAAAAATTGAGTTACAACATTTTATTGAATCAGGCGTTACTTTGTAGAGGTCCCTATCAATTAACTATAAGTAAACAATTACTTTGCTCACCTGTGACCTTAAGATAGCTACCGTTATGCAACAAATGTGTGATTTTGCAGCTCCTCCGCCTCCACACTGTAAGAACACCCATATCACTCAAAACTTAATAATTACCAACGTCACATAATGCGTTTCGAACTTAACCAGAGTTCTTCCTCAGATCAACACAACCATTCACCATGCTACCAGATATTAGACTCAAAACACTCAAACATTCACTGAAGTTTTGTCTATCGTCTGGTTGCATGATGACTGGTTGTGGTGTTCTGAGGATGAATTTTGGTTGAGTTCGAAATGCATCAACGTAGGTGGTGGTGATAGTTGAGTCTGTGTGATTTGTGTCTGTTATTACAGGCTGGAGGTGGGGGAGCTGCATGAAAAGACACTTGTTGCATAGACATAGTTATCATAGTGTTGCAGGTGAGCCAAGTAATTGTTTGTAGGTCATTTACAACATTTTGGTTGATAGGATAATGAAGCTAGATTTTAATATTTATTGGATCATTAATATTTGGTGGCCGCTGAGTACTTCGCAGCACATTCCTTCCTTGCACACACCCTTCCGTTGTTCTGTATTGTTAGAATAAGTTGATTAAGTTAATACATTTGATATGTTCCATTGCACTATCATTTCGATAAATCTTGTACACCTACGCAACTTGTAATAAAGGTAGGTAGGTCATTGTCGCGGTAAAACTGGTTATTAATAATTACAAGCTTTTACCCGCGTCTTCGCACGCGTAAACTATTCGGTCTGGTAGTTGCAATTGAAATTTTCGGGATTCTACAAAATTCCCCTGGAAATTTCCAAAATTTATATTGTGGTCTTCATTGAGGTTGTGTTGTGAATAACTGGTCTAAGCACAGCGGTTGTTATTTCGAGATTTTATCCCTATCCCGTGGGAATATCGGGATAAAAAGTATCCTATGTTTTAATCCAGGTTATAAACTATCTTTTCGCCAAATTTCATCTAAATCCGTCCAGCCGTTTCAGCGTGAAGAATAACAAACATACTCACTCACTCACTCACTCACTAACAAACTTTCACATTTATAATATTAGTAGGAAGTAGGATGGTATAAAATCAAGTGTCTAACATTGTAAGTGGGTCATTTTTTCATTTGATAAGCACTGGAAGTGAAATAAAAGTCTGCCGTCGACAGTTTACGTTTTAATAGTATATAGAAAAACCACGCTCCGCTGAGCTGTTACCACTAGAGCTGTGATGAGCGAGAATAGGTAAATTAAGCATTTTTATTGGTTCATCGTGGTTTCTATGGGGTTCACGCTAGATGCAATCCAACCAAGCAACTGGAGGTCTATTTCCTAAAGTGGACGTCCTACGGCTGAGATGATGATGATTGGTTCGTGATAAACACGTTAGGATGCATATTCGCTTATCTCGGGTGGAAACGTAGCCTCAATGTTGTAACCCTAACGTTGCAGGTGACGACGGAAGAGTTGGAGCAGCGTGACTCGCGCGGGCGCACTCCGCTGCTGCTCGCCGTCACGCTCGGGCACACCGCCGCCGTGCGCGCGCTGCTCGACGCCGGCGCAGACGTCAACTGCGACAAGGACGGATGGACGGGTAAGCGTCACGACAGAGCAGGACAACACCACAGGTGCAATGACGACAAGAGCTGGAGCAACGGGACCTCGCTCGCGTACGGCGTCGCACAAGGATGGCTAGAAGGGTGAACGTCACAACAGCAGGATAACGTCGTGGGTGACGACAAGTTTTGGAGCAACGGAGTCTCGCTCGCGTATGCCGCTTGGCAAGGGCGGGTGGACGGGTGAGGGTCACGACTGAGCAGGGCCCTGTTTTGCAAAGCTTACAAGTCTAATAAAAATAGTGTTTTGTCTCGCAAATTGAATCAGAAAGTGAAACAAAAAACCTAATATTATTAGATTAATATGCTTCGAGAAACTGGGCCCAGGACAACATCGTAGGTGACGACAAGTTTTGGAGCAGCGATCCCATGCTCGCGTACGCCGCTGACTAAGGACGGCGAATGGCTGATGGGTGGTGCGTCACAACAGAGCAGAACAACACCACAGGTGAGGACAAGGGTTTGAGCACTTTTTGTTGACTGTACTTGCATTGTCATCTAAACTACATTTTCGTACCGAATTTCAAGTCGATGCCATTAATCTTTGAGGAGTTCCGTCCTGCGGAGACGATTCCGGCTGAACTACCAGGATGACACAACCAGATTATTGTATTGTCACCAGATTTACATAAGTATGCCAAATTTCAAGTCTATACGAGCACTAGTGGGTCAAATTTAGCTTCCAAGATTTGACAGGGTAAGCACAATAAAAGCTTGTAAAAACGTTGCGCTGGCGCCGCGGTTACGCGGCGTTCGGCAGCCGGCCAGGGCTGGCACGGACAGGTACAGCGCTGCGCGAACGCTGGCACGACGACGACGCTCGAAAAACGCTAGTGTGGCGGGTCTCTAAGAAAATCAATCCAGCGTTACAAATATGACCATAACATCCTTCCGCAGTGGTCCAAGAAGCGACGGTAGCAGGCGACCCGTGCATACTGTCCGCGGTGCTGTCCCGGCGAGACTACCTGCGGCAGGCGGTCCGCGCCGGCGGCATCCCGGATCTGCTGCGGCGGCTCAGCCTCGCGCCTGACTTCTACGTCGAGATGAAGTGGGAGTTCACTAGCTGGGGTAAGTAGACTAAACTAGGTACCGCCATCTGACGTAACAGTACAGCTCCGAGGGTGAAAGGGGTTCTGTGTTTATTTCGGAGGAGAGGAGGGGCGTGGAATCCATTCTTACTAAGATCTGCTGTTTCAACAATGGCGGCTTTTTAAATGTTAATATATCTAATCTAAATATCATCATCATATGGTTTTGACTCTTTTTACCAGATTCGAAAAACGCCAGATTCGTGAAACGCCAGATTGGTGAAACGCCATATTCGCAAAACGCCAGATTCGCGAAACGCCAGATTCGCAAAACGCCAGATTCACATAATGCCAGATTTTCTAATTCGCAGTATACCAGATTCGCAGAATGCCAGATTCGCACGATGCCCGATTTCAGATTCGCAGAATGCCAGATTCGCATAGTACTAGATTCGTAGAACGCCAGATTCGCACAATATACTTTTTTGAAATTTACCACGAGCTTTACGGTGAAGGAAAACATCGTAAGGAAACCTGCAAAAACCTGCGAAGCGATTCAATGGTGTGTGTGAAGTTCCCAATCCGCACTGGGCCCGCATGGGAACGACGGCCCTAGCCCTCCCATTCCGAGAGGAGGCCTGTGCCCAGCAGTGGGACGTTTATAGGCCGGGTTGATGATTGTGCGAATCTGGCATTCTGAAAATCTGGCATTATGCGAATCTGGCGTTTTGCGAATCTGGCGTTCCGCGAATCTGGCGTTTTTCGAATCTGGTACAAAGTGTCAAAACCTATCATATCAGCCGTCTACATTTGGACATAGGTCTCCCTCCTCATATACCTCCAGTTGCTTCAGTTGGACGTGGCCTGCATCCCGTAAACCCGCGGCTTTAACCAGGTCACCCGTCCCGTTGGTGAACCTCCTACGCTGTGCTTGCAGATCCGCGGTCTCCTTTCGAGAACTTTTCGGTCCCAACGGACATTTATGCTCCGTGCTATATGCCCTGCCCATTGCAACTACTTCAACGAGCTAATTCACTTGGCTATGTCGGTGACCATCGTTATTCTACGTATCGTATCTCCTTATATTTTTATTTTTTCTCCGTCTGACTGAGGCAAAGGAACTGGCTCATGCATACATGTTTATTTAATGTTTAGGCTCCACAGAAAACCAGCGTTACTGCACATAATGTGCGGCAACACATGCTGAGTGGAGACCCTTTTTGGTATCCTGCCGTGTCACCAAGTTACATAGTTTTAGTGCTAGTTCTAGTCTTAGTTTTAGGTGGTACTTATGGAGCCAAAATAAAACTTTCTTTCTTTCTTCTTTCTTTATTTTTGATTTGATCATGTAGAGAAAACCCCAGCATAGCCCACTGAGCAACTTTACGCCTATTTAGAAGGAATAGTGAAGCACCACGTCTTGGATCCATATGTCATCACTGGCAACACACTGGTAAAGGTCCAAGGTAAGCTGTAGATGCTCGAGTTACCCTTCTCTCTCGATGCAGAGGCGATATTATTGAGTTTGAGGGTAATAGCTTTCCGGAATTTGGTCGCCGAGATGAGTTTTAGGGGATCAATTTGTTCATTTTTAGTGCAATTAGCTACTGCTGGTTCGTTAAATTAAAACTGAGCTTGGCAATTAACCACCGATAACCGTTGGGGTAGACGAGTTCTTGAGTGGAGACCACGGATCGGCAAACGTAGCGTAGGACGTCCTCAGACTCGGTGGAGCGATGATATTCGCAGGGCGGCTGGCAAGAGCTGGATGAGAGTAGCCGAGGATCGTGCTCAGTGGCGTGCCATGGGAGAGGCCTATGTCCAGCAGTGGACGAACATAGGCTGATGATGATGATGATGATGATGATGATGATGATGTGGCAATTGACCGATTTATGAAACGATAGTGCAAGGTAACGAATCGGTGTTGGTATAGTTTTTCCTGAGTGTTGTGTTAGGCCGCTCCACTTCGCCATTATATGCGGGATCATTACCCGCTATTCTAAGAAGTGTAAACTACGTTTTTTGCTTAAGGAATACGGAGTTTTATGTCGAGTCGCATTTGTTTTGGAATTCTCATTGATATGCTGTCTCGTATGCTCACAGTGCCGCTGGTGTCGCGTATGTGTCCGTTCGACACATACAAAGTATACAAACGAGGAGGGAACGTGCGTGTGGACACAACTCTAGTTGGCTTCGAAAACAACCACTGGCAGAGGGGCGATCGCACCTACATATTTAGAGGGCAAGGTGAGCGTTAATTGCATACTATTGGATCCCATTTTGGCGCTCATTTCATTACATTTATGGCCTGTTTCACCACTTGTTCACTAACTTTAAGTGACGGATATTAGCGATGCCGTCTCTGTTGGTTTTGTCCGAATAAACAAAGACGGCATTACTTTTATCTGACACTTAAAGTTAGTCGACAGGTGGTAAAACAGGACCTTAATTACCATAAATTTAATCAATGGATGGTGAAACACGGGGGTACAAGTCATAAAAAATTTAATTCTATTTCAACGTGACATTATGACTAAAAACGGAAGCGTACTAAGGTCGTTCGGGGCGGGCCCCGGACCCGGGCCTAGAGCATAATGAGACACATGCCTGAACTAGGATTATCCCGTGTTTCATGCGTATAAAGGACTTACATAACTAGGCATAGCTATGTTTACAATAGTCTTTCCCAAAGTGGGCGATAACGCCCCCTTGTGGGCGCTGGAGGCCTAGATGGGGGAGGTAAGGGGTCCAGGAAAAATCTTCACCTTTGTGCCTTCATTAGGCGAGACTAATATGTTATTGAGGTTTTGAAATTAAAAAAAAAATGGGGGGCGCTACAAAAGAACTGATTTTCAAAAAATTAGTTTGGGAACCTCTCGTTTACAATGAACTATCCCACTTCCTACTTATATTAATATTATAAATGCGAAAGTTTGTGTATGTGTGTGTGTGTGTGTGCGCGCGCGTTCGTGTTGTGTGAAATTTGGCATGTAGATAGCTGGACATCTGGAATAACATGTAGGCTACTTTTTATCCCGATATTCCCAAGGGATACGGATAAAACCTCGAAATAACAACCACTGGGCTTAGAGCCATGAAATTTGGTGTGTAGGTAGCTGGACGTCTGGAATAACACATAGGCTACTTTTTATTCCGATATTCCTATGGGATAGGGATAAAAATCTTGAAATTTCAACCGCTGAGTTTAGAGTCATGAAATTTTGTACAGTTGTTCTTAAAACAACCTCAACGATATAAATTTTGGGAATTCCCAGGGGATTTTTGTAAAATCCCAGAATTTCAAGTAACTACCAGATCGAATAGCTTACGCGTGCGAAGCCGCGGTTAAACTCTAGTGTTAAATAAACTTAACGCTAGCAGTGGGACGTAGGGTAACATTATTTACCGGCCCAGATAATACCGACATGGAAATCTCATGTCAGCTTCTATGGACGTATACACGAAAAACGGGTCGCTATTATCCGGGCCGGTAAACAGTGTCACCGGACGTATATAAACGTAGACTGATGTTATAATTAGAGCCCGGAATTTTGCGTGCGGCTATTGACAGATTGTAGGGAGAGAGCAACGCTTTTTATCGATGTTATCGACAAAACGATAGTTTTTTTTATTTATGTTTTAACTTTAATAAATAATTGGAAATATATTTTCGCTTGGAATGTTATTATATAATACTTTATAATGGCTATGGTAATAGCTGAAGGAATACAAAATAATATTTTATCATTTATTTTATCAAAGGGTAGGCAAACAAGCTAACTAAACATTAAGTAATTTCAGAGAGATGTTTTCTCAAGTTATAAAATATAAAGGTATTCGTAATTATAGTGATTTCAATAAAGTTTTTAAACGGGTTAAACTTTCCGATATTTCGAACTTTTTCATCATTGACCACTGTAAACAGTACGTATCATCGAAATGTTTGAGGTTTTATTAAATAAAAACATAAATTAAAAAAAAAACTATCGATTTATCGATAAAAAGCGGTGCTCTCTCCCTACTATTTGTCCATAGCCGCACGCAAAATTCCGGGCCCTAGATAGAATATTGTTAAGGTCGCAACGCGAGCCTGACGGAGCTGGATCACGAGCTGGGCACGATGTGGAGCGAGACGCTGGAGCAAGCGTCGCCGTGCGCCGCATGGCCGCCCGCAACACCGCACGCGCTCGCGCAGCGCCTCGCCGCGCCCACCGCGCTCAACTACCTCGACACGGACAAGATCAGCTTCGAGCGGTCAGTGCACCCGCCCTTACTGCCTTCATGCGATTAGCAGCGCCCGCAACCAAGCGGTGGATGACGTCACCAGAACGTTGTCCATGTAAACATAATGAAATGAAAAGTTTTTATTGATGCAGAAACAGTGGAACGCCTTGTGCAAGGTCCGCCCGGATTGCTCAACCATCTTGCTCGCTAAGCCTGCCGTGAAGCAGCAGTGCTTGAAGTAAGACAGCCGGTGAAAATACTGGCACTTGAGGTATCCCATCTTAGGCCTCTAGGTTGGCAACGCATCTGCAATACCCCTGGTGTTGCAGATGTTTATGGCCAGTGGTGGTGGGTACCATCAGGAGACCCACTTGCTCGTTTTCCATCCAGTCGAATAAAAAAAAACATAAAATACAGCAGTGCCTGTAGCTTGGGCGCCCTGAAGAGTTGGTATTTCAAACAAAAAACGAATTACAGTGTTCTGAATAGGTACAGAGGTAGTAATTCAGAAAAAACAGAATGAAACCTCCCTAACTACTACCAATGCCACAATATAAATGGTGCGGTTTCCTAGAGAGCGGCAATTGACACCGCTTTATTGAGTAATGTTGGTATATAATTTGAATTTTACAGCGAATCGATTTTTTTAACTGTAATTCTGCAATTTTTATTGCCAATAATAAATAAATAGTACAACTTTTACTTCAACTAACTTAGTTGTTGTAAAAGTTGTATGTTTCCGCTAAGTTTATGTAAAAATTTCACTAGTTTCAGATTTTTTTCCTTTGTATACACACAATAACCTAGCTGGATACGTTTCGACCTACACAAAGTTAATAAATGCGTTTAAAAATGACAATTTCATCCACAGAAATAAAAGTGGCATCTGGGGCTGGAGGCAAGACAAGACTGAAATGGTGAACGGTTACGAGTGCAAAGTGTTCAACGCAAACAACGTCGAGCTGGTCTCCAAAACGAGGACTGAACACCTGTCCAAGGCCGAGAAGAGCCGTCTGGCGCCCCGGGCGCCGCTCGCGGGGCTCCTGGCGCTAGCTGATAGGGACAGTGGTTCCACTACGCCCACGTCGCCTAATAGTCCTGACTCTGTAAGTTTGTAAAGGAGTATCAGTCATTTGGCGCCCAGGGTGCCGCTACTGGGGCTCCTGGCGCTAGCAGACAGGGACAGTGACTCTACCACGCTCACGTTGCCTAATAGTCCTGAATCCGTAAGTTTGTAAAATAGAATCAGTCGCTTGGCGCCCAGGGTGCCGCTACTGGGGCTCCTGGCGCTAGCTGACAGGAACAGTGACTCTACCACCTCCCGTTGCCTAATAGTCCTGAATCCGTAAGTTTGTAAAATAGAATCAGTCGCTTGGCGCCCAGGGCGCCGCTGGCGGTGCTCCTGGCGCTAGCTGACACTAACAGCGGCTCCATTACGCCCACGTCGCCCAATAGTCCTGACTCCGTAAGTTTGTCAAGGAGGGTCAGAGTCACTTAGCACCCAGGGCGCTGATGGCGGGGCTCCTAGCGCTAGCTGTAAATATACCACGCCGACGCCTAATAATCATGGCTCAGTAAGTTTGTAAATTAAGCTGTTGGTTTTCCGAATAAAATAAAATAAAGATGGTTGGCGCCCAGGGCGCCGCTCGCGGGGCTCCTGGCGCTAGCTGACAGGGACAGTGGCTCCACGTCGCTCAATAGTCCTGACTCCGTAAGTTTGTACCCCTTAGAACTGAGGAAAAATATCAATCAACTAAGTTAGCGCAATCAAAAGATCATCTAGCCTTTAAACTAGATGTTTCCATACAAATTGCCTGAGAATCAGTTTTCTGGTACTCATCACCTAACATCAACATTCCAGGACTCTTCCTCCACCCCATCGATCTCATCGTTCGCGCCGACGGCTGCGGAACGCGCGGCGTTAAAGTCTGTCCCCTGGGAGGTGTACTTCTCGGACGGCCCCATGGAGGGAGACATCGGCCGGCCTCGGGAGATCACCACCAAAGTGCAGAAGTTCAGGGCTACGTTGTGGTTGTGTGAAGATTACCCCCTCGAGGTAGGTTTCATCACCACCATAATGTTGGACATAAGCCTGCCCCAAAGGACGTCACGATCATCTCGTTGCACAAACAAAATTTGTCGACTACAAAAACCACAGTAATAGATTGTACAACAAGAGCATAAAACGAGCCATTTTACACAAGATGTTCATATAGCCACCCGAGCCGGTACGGCGAGGGTGGATAGACACGTCGAGGGGAAAATGGATTTAATGCTCAAGTTTTACACTGCTTTTCACTTCGATGGCGAGGAAATGAAAAAGCAACAGTGAAAACAAGTTCACTCACTACGTAAATTTTATTTTTCATGCATTACTATATAATAATATTTTTTTTAGTTTTAGTGATTTATTTTGCTTGATTTGATTGATTTTTAGTTTTATATCAATAAAAAATGTATTAAAAAATATAAAGAAACTTCTTTGTTTGTGGCTGTTGACACCTAATTACCTTGGTCTTAGACGAAGATTTTATTTTATGCACGAGTGCATAGAAAGTTATTTATGTCGCCTAGATCCAGCATAAACACCAACATTACGAGCATGAGAAGTGAAAAAATAATTTTCTTCCTGTTTGAAGGCACCGACTTTATTAATTTAATTTGGACTTGATTTGGACATTATTCTACACTAACTAATTGCTATTTTGATGTTTTGCGTTATGGCTGTTATGCTAATGGGGCAAATCGCTAATAGGACGTCTGGCATTTCGCTTCTTGGACGATTTTCGTCACTGGACATTTGGCTACATAGACGATTCGGTACTAATTGATCAAATCGAATTTAGCTCGACATGTTTCGGGCTAATTCATAGCCCTTCTTCCTGGAGCAACGCGACTCGACGGCTGCTGCAACAGTGCTCTGCTCGCGCGACTACCCGACGCAAATAATACCGGCGCACAACTACCCGCGTTTTTATCACCATTTTTGCTATTAATGTCAAAGGTAGGGTAGCAAACACCTAAGTGTTTTGTGTTTAATGTGTTTTGTGGTAATAAATGTTTTTCTTTCTTTCTTTTTTTCTCTCTTTCTAAGGCTAACTAAGGGCTGACTATTAACTGTTCCAGCTGCAAGAGCAAATCATGCCGATCCTGGACTTGATGGCGTCTATGTCGTCTCCTCATTTCGCGAAACTGAAGGACTTCATACAGATGCAGCTGCCAGCGGGGTTCCCCGTCAAAATAGGTACCGACAAAGCCATAATCCTCAATAACATAAATCATAATTTCAATTCAACTGCTATATTTGATAATAATATTAATACATCCATTTAATGATTTTTGCATGCGAAGCTGCGAGTGAACACTAGTATAGTAGGTTGATTGTGACGTCCGAACCAAGCGGTAACCGCAACGCAACTGAACCATCTCGTCATAGTAAAATAGGAGAAGTAAGTTCACTACAAACAAAAGTACATCGCGCGGCTTAAATGTGTGCGCGCCGGTTGGTTATTTATTTATTTAATTGTGAATTAGTAGTAACTGACCAATAATTATAATTAGGCACTAGCGTCTCCCATTCGTTTCTAACGTTTTATATAGTTATAGTATAATGTGTAGGTAAACATGAGTAGGTACTTAGTATCATGTGGTATCTACACAGTCGCCATCGCCACTCCAGCGAATTTATAAATAATATTTTTAAACTTAGTGTAATACGGGGTTCGTGATGGTGGGGCGCAGCGGTGAATGAGACACGAAGTAAGCTCTTCAGACGTATATTTGACAGAGACGACGACAGGTACAATGACGGGTACTGAGGCACTTATGTCTAGGTACGACGGGGAATAGCCACCAACGAGAGGGGCCACGTGAATCCAGGGAGGATGTCACGTGACTTGATCCGCACCCGCGGTTCCCTAAGCGAGTACGGAAGTTCCAAGCGCAATCCGATTCAGGATGTACGTTGTACGCCACGGCACTCTCCTACCTAACGCGAGTAGTAAAGGTCCAGTCACAATCCAAGTGAACAACACATAAGTGTACAACTAGCGCCATCTATCGGCAGTTGACAGTAACTATTCTATGTAAGCAAAACTAATAAATTATCATGGAATGCTATGAACATCAGCTGTAGCTATGTTAAATGATTGATCGTAGAAATATACAATATTTACATTAGTTGACAACATTCGTGTTTTGTGTCTTGCAATAACTGGGGTTGCCAACGCTCTCTGGTTGAGTCAATAGTGAAACTACAACTCACTACTTCTTATGACAATAATACCTTATGTTTTGGGCTTTGAACAGTTAAAGTAACTTGTATAGTCTTAACTAATATGGCACGCATCAAAGTTATACAATTTGTATTCTGCTTTAAGCGTCCACTAGCGCCATCTAGTGCGCCGTGGTGGACATAATCCAGGAATGTTTACTTAACGAAATTCTACGTGTTACATTAGTATAATAATAATAATATAGCGGCATAGAATCTTGTTTGTCTAGTCTAGACAGAGAAATAAGACAAGTTTAAGTTGACTTTCGTACTAAAATTATTTGCCGGTAGGTAATTAATTTAAAATAGACATCGACAACCCTAAGCGTCCGCGCCGGAGTAGGCAGTTAAGTCTCCTAAATGGTCGGAGATCACTTATTTCTCCTATTTTACTATGATCTCGTCGAGCTCCATAGTAATACGTAATACAATCGCGCGGCCCGCGCGTTTCTATTTTCTCGCGGCTGACTAGCTGCAACCGCGTGGTTACCCGCAACGCGCGGTTATGTCTGAACATCATCCCAGCCTATATACGTCCCACTGCTGGGCACAGGCCTCCTCTCAGAACAAGAGGGCTTGGGCCATAGTTCCCACGCGGGCCCAGTGCGGATTGGGAACTTCACACGCACCATTGAATTGCTTCGCAGGTTAGTGCAGGTTTCCTCACGATGTTTTCCTTCACCGCAAAGCTCGTGGTAAATTTCAAATGTAATTCCGCACAGGAATTTCGAAAAACTCAGCGGTGCGAGCCGGGGTTTGAACCCACGACCTTCTGTTTGAGAGGCGATAGGTCAAACCACTAGGCCACCACGCCACACGCTAAACGCTTGGTACATTTTCATGTAAATATTGAACCGCGCGGAAGTCACCCAGGTTCCCGTCAGTCTGTACGGAGCCATAAACTCGTTCTGAGCTTGAGACCCGTTTGCCGGCAGAAATCCCCTTGTTCCACGTTCTGAACGCGCGCATCACTTTCGGCAACATCTTCGGCACGGAGACTGCCGTGCCTCACGTGGAGTGCATCCAGGAAGGCTCGCGGCTGGCCTGCGTCGTCGACGACGCCTGCTTCAGCATAGCCAAGGGATACAGGTGACTTATTTTAAAATTTATGACGGTGGAAGCATTCTACACTTCCACTGAACGTAGATATAGTTTAGATATAGTTAGTGTTTAGTATTGTAACTAAGGGACCCCATACATCCCTGTATTTTTTATTATTATTATTTTTTGTAATTTTTTTTTCTTTAATTGTATAATATAGTTTTTAAGTATTTTATTTGTAATTATATTACTTATTATGAAAAAAATGACTTTCTGCCAAGTTTCTTGCGGCGCATTCTGCTTGGCAATGATGGTCTTTCCGAAAGCGCTGGTAGTTTAAAAAAATGACGTGTAAAAGTGCCCATTGCGGCCTATTTACTGAATAAATCATTTGAATTTGAATTTGTTATGGGTGTCCATGGGCGGCGGTTTATGTCCATCAGGCGAACCGCCTGCTCGTTTTGCCCCTATCAAAAAAAATAATACCGGCTAAGTGCGAGGTGGACTTGCGTTCGAAGGGTTCCGTACCATCTATACAACATTCGTTAGACATTAGCGAAAAACGACAAAAAAAAACAGGTTTGTTGTATGGGAGCCCGCCTTAAAATATATTTTATTCTGTTTTTAGTATTTGTTGTTATAGCGGTTACAGTTATACATATATAATCTGTGAAAATTTCAACTGTCCAGCTATCACTGTTCATAAGAGACAGCCTGGTGACAGGCGGACGGACAGCGAAGTCTCAGTAATAGGGTTTCCGTTTATACCCTTTGGGTACGGAACCCTAAAAAAAGACTAAGTTACTAGTTCAAACTTAGAATGCCGTCGAATGTGTGTTTAACACATGTCAGTTCTTAGAAAACTGTCAATGTCTAAGACATCTTTAATTTTTTGTGATTGGGTCACAACTAAAACTTTGATTACAAAATCGAACGGTCCAATTAGGTAGGTCCAACTTCGAAAAAGAGGTCAATCGTCGAATCCAACTCGGAGGGGCAGAGTTTCGGTAACTCCGACGAAAGTCTTTAACCAATGTGTATTGCCAGTGATGACATATGGATCCGAGACGTGGTGCTTCACTATAGGCCTTAACAGGCTCAGACTTGCTCAGCGAGCTATGGAAAGAGCTATGCTTGGGGTTTCTCTACGGAATCGAATCAGAAATGAGAAGATACGTAGAGGAACAAGGGTCACCGACATAGCCAAGCGAAATAGATCGTTGAAGGCGCAATGGGTAGGCCATATAGCAAGGAGAACAGATGGCCTGTTTGCGATCGATGATTCGATCTCGTAGAGAAACCCCGAGCATAGCCCTCTCCTTAGCTCGCTGAGCAACTCTGAGCCTTATAATAGGCTGCGCTGGCTTGTTTACTCCATAAAGGTCACAGCTCATTAGACCCACCCGGCACCCGACCAGCTCCACTCGCCACTCGTTGTCGACAGCGGTTCACGCGAGGCAAGCGTACTAGCAGCGAGCTACCACCGAGTGGTCCACTCGCCGTCCGCGCGTGGACACCTCGCGAGTGAGGCGACCCGGTGACGCTACGGAGTTGATGTAGTGAGCGCATGCCCATACAAATACATATGAAGATACTAACCGCTCGAGGCGAGGCGGTGCTGGTCGGGTGCCGGGTGGTTGTAATGAGCTGTGACCTTTAACTGACTTATACGCTATTGTTTCAGGGACGCACTGAATCCCGACGAGCGTGTGGCTTGTAGCATGGGGCACGACGAGAGTCTCCTCCAATATGCGATACAGCAAAGCCTAATGGATCCCGGCACACACGACGATCAGGTAACAACTCACCTTGATGCTGTTCTCAGGCTTAGGATTGTAAATATGGGGTCCCGAAATGAGCACTTTCTTACCCTTAAATTGATAGTTTACACCACAGCGACCATGATTCAAGAATATCTTTTTGTATTTTTTTTTATGTACATTTTTTTGAACCAACGAGGTTTGAATCATGAACTTTTTTTCAATTTTGTCAATTTAAGGGTTAAAAGTAGTGTTTGATTGATCGTTCGGTTTCCTGGGTTGAACTAGCTTTTGATTAAAACTAACTTCGTCACACTCGGTTTCGAAGTTATGATGCCACAGTCAGACACATACAAGACATGTCAGTCTTTTTTTATGCGTCGGGGGTCAAAATACTGTTTTAACTTCAAATCAATCGGAGTGTCGTCCTGATAACATGCTTTTGCTAGGTTGATGTGTGGGAAGCGTTGCGCGGGGCGCGGCCGGCGTCACCATCCCCGTCCTGCTCTTCCCCGCAGGAGCTATTGGCGCACGAAGAGAGACAGTTGCAGAGGTCAGTGTCACTGATTACTTCGCCCGTATTGCCTAACGCTTTCACAATCACAACGCCATTTATCTCTTTCCTTCCATACTTTTTTACCTTTTGATGCGTAGAAATGTTGATTTGAATAGGGTAATTGAGAACAGCTAACGCAATTGACTAGTTGACTATATCTCAAAAAGTTGTCCATTTTCAGTTGTCCACTTATAAAAAAATATATACATTTTTCCTGGCGCTAATTCAACACAAAAAATAAGTAATATTGTGTTTAAATATATACAACACCTTGTGGTAAAGGTGATAAAAAGTCTTTGTTGTTGGATCCAATAGAAAGTTTCGATGTAGTTACAAAGTTACGATTTTTTCCTCACAAGATTTCGCGACGTTTCCTGACGTCAAGAAATTTTGGATGTTTTATGCAGTTTATGTTTTATGATCTCGTCCTTAGTGTTCATAATTTCCTGACAAAACTGATTTCTTGACAATTTCATGACGGGCCAATTTTTTGAGAAATACTCATTTATTTATTTCGAAACTGCTAAAATTTTTTTTTTTTTGCGCTAAAAATAAATGAATTTTTAATCGAGATGTCTCTGGAGTTATCGATGTCGTCAGATACCCTACGTGGTAATGCGTATGTACAGTCACCTATATTAATATCTGCCACAGCGGAGCGTGCAAAAATACCTGACACGTCCTTCCGGCCCTAGAAATAGAGTCGTATCAGATATTTATGCACGCTTGTTGTGTCAGATATTGGTGCTGGTGACAGTAAGAGCGTCTTGTTATACAGACTCACGAATGTCCAGCATTGGCATGAATCGCCATGAAAACATCCCATTCCTTCTTGACACTGTTTTTTTGCGTTGTCACTTTAAAAATTTCGTTTGATCCACAGGAATTTTCCACGTTTAAAGTAGAAATTTTTTACTTATGATTTATTTAAGTTTGCACGATTTTATTTACATTTTAGATTAATTATAAACCTCATCGTATATAGCACATGAAAAATCACACATACACTCTACTACCTTTATGGAGCTGCCGAGTACGCGATATAGTGCATCTCTCGCCCACACATGTATTTCGGCAAATCTATAGTTCTTTTTTTGTCAATATCACACGCATGAAATCTGTAGTTTCGTTTTTTATGTCAAAATGTAAACTGGAGGTCTACAATTCAAATATAGGTCGGACGTATAAGTATTTACATACGTAATTATATACTGCCGTATTTCTCAACGCCAGTTAAATATTTTCGAAAAACTTTTACATGTATATAAGTTGGATGGACTTAACCTCTGACTGAACTATACCAATTTCATTTTGTAATGGCTTGTATAAATAGTAGTATACAGGTTGTTATAAAAACACCCGTAAATCGGAAAGGCCCTTAGTTTTTTTATTTCAATGCAATTTGAATGTAATTCTATAAACTGGCTTATCCGCTAACAACCGAGTAAAAATGACTTCGACGTTTCGACCACATTACTGTGGCCGTGGTCGCGAGTAGACAAACTGTCGACTAAAGTCAAACTGCTGAGGGGTAACACAATAAAGAAAGAAAAAAAATACATTTATCATTACCATAGGCCCGCAATTCACTTGGAGTTATTGTGTTCTATTGCACATCCAAAAACAAAGTTTGGCTTTGCCAGCCATATTCGGGCACATAATAAGCAAGCCTAAAGGGTCGCTCTTTGTCGGACACGACTTGGAGGACAAACTATTGCACATTTTAAATAAAATAATATTTTTTATTTTTTTTCATTTTAATATTTTAAGTCCCACAATAGGCGTCTTAATTCATAGAGATAGTTTTGTGGGGTCGTCGTCATCGGAACCGATGAGGAGGACTATATACATATATTGCACATTTGGGCGGCACGGATGTCCCCCCCTATGTTAACGATATATCAAGCACTGCTAGCCCCCACCCGACCCACGCCACGCTCCACCCATAAGCTAGTCCCATCCGCAGAGCGATCGAGGAGTCCATGTCCCTCCTGCCGGGCGCGCCGGACACGCCGCCCGACCCGGCGCTGCAAGAGGCGCTGACAGCGTCCGCCCGGGAGCAGGCCCGCGCCAGGACTCTGCAGGACATAGAGCAGCGGGACTTGGAGGAGGCGCTGCGGAGGTCGCTGTTGGAGCACTGAGGTGAACAAATATTTCTTTTGAAGGTAGTAATCCAATGTTTGTTGACAACACCAACATAATTAATATTTTTACAAGCTTTTATTTAGTTCCACTTGTCCCGTTGTCTGTCTGTCTGTCAGTAATCAAATCGACCAACTTCTAGTAGTTGGATCGACTTGAAATTTGGTATACTTATGTAAATTGCGTGACATCTGCTAGTGACATCCCGGCAGTCCGGCCAGGATCGTCTCCGCAGGACGGGACTCTTCAACGGTTAATGGCATCGGCTTCAAATTTGGTATGCAAATGTAGTTTGGGTGACAATATAACTACAGACAACAAAAAATACAGTCAGCAAAAAAAGCTTGTATTAAGTGGCAACACTGTCGCTCTCTTGCTTCAGCTCCGACGCTGTGTAACCACGTCTTCCCAATTTTTTTTTCTTAAAAAGTGTTATCTCTAAATATAAGATCAGTGCCCGACAACCTTGGAATCACTATCGTTTTCACCACTTCCTTTTGTCAAACGGTATAGCATGAGTGTAGAAAGAGAAGGTGAATACGATTGCGAACGTGAGCGCGTTAGACTACACAGTGTAATGGTCGCGCGACCACTGCTCAGTAAAGATAGTTTAGTTTATTTTTTCATTCAACAAATCTGTTTACACAAATTAATTAACTACATAATACGGTATTTGACAACTCCTGATTTTGCCATATCTTAATATTATTATGAAAATATAGATATACAGATAGTGTTTAGCGAAGAGAAAATTTAAATCGGTTGAAAATTGGATTTATAGTGTTTTTTTGAAAAATCTATATACCTGTCTCTTTCTCAAACGCTTTTCTCTATGCAGCACGTATGGCGGTACTGGCGTGTGACGTCACATGCCAGTATGTCTTTCTCTGTCTAATCTTGAATTTCAAACCTTTATAACTTTGGTATTTGTAAAGGTAGCTTAAAAATTGTTTTTCTATTCGATAACAGGCATATACAAAACATATACAAAATAGTCAAATACCGTATGAAATGTAAAACTTCCATAATTAAAGATATAAAATATTTTTCGCAAATGATTAATTTCCCATCGGTTTCATATGGGTGAACGATTTTTTTTAAATGTAGGTAGGTACAGTCGCCATGAGATATTCCGGAGCGGCCAAGGTGGTCAAAAATATCGGCACATGCACTCTATTATTAAGGTATTACAGTTCATGTTCAATCATCTCAAGTGGTGACGACCGGATGGCCAAGTGGTTAGAGGACCTGACTACGATGCTTAAGGTACCGGGTTCGAATCCAATCCTTTCTTAATACGGTATTGGGCTATTTTGTATATGTTTTATAAATTAAAACTACACAATGCCTGTTATCGAATAGAAAAACAATTTTTAAGCTACCTTTACAAATAACAAAGTTATAAAGGTTTGAAATTCAAGATTAGACAGAGAAAGACATACTGGCATGTGACGTCACACGCCAGTACCGCCATACTTGCTGCATAGAGAAAAGCGTTTGAGAAAGAGACAGGTATATAGATTTTTCAAAAAATCACTATAAATCCAATTTTCAACCGATTTAAATTTTCTCTTCGCTGAACACTATCATAATAATATTAAGATATGGCAAAATCAGGAGTTGTCAAATACCGTATTATGTTTTCTAATATACTAAATGAAACAGTTGGGAAACCAATCATTTGGCCAAAATATTTTCGATCAAAAGCCGGGATCCCCTAACTCTAAGTACATGGTTTGAACTTATAAATGTTTGTTATTTCTCAAGCAACCTTTTCTATTTCCAGATCTCGAGTGTATGATAATGCAAAGCGTCCACCAAAAGAAGACTTCACCTATACAAAAGTAATTTTAAACTTAGCGAAATTTTTACACGTACGGTATGCGACGGACGGCAGACGCCTGTCTTCCCCATCTGGTCAAAAATATATTTATAATAGTATTCTATTAAAACTGACACAGTTTTCAAGAGATTTTCTGTCGTAAAAAAATCTCGACAACTTTAGCAGCTTTTCCTTATTTTCGTAGTTGTCAAATTTTCGTTTCATGATGCTAACAAATCATGTTATAGGAAAATATAATAAATAAAAAATACTTAGTATGTTCTAAAAGGAAAATATAAATAGGATACCATAGCACCGCTTTTTTTTTCTTTGGTGAAGGCTAATATTTATCGTTTTTTGTTGTTAAATATTTAACGACCACATGCATAGACAATGTAAAGCACTTTCTATGGAAAGCATAGATTATTCTGTCATTGAATGAACAAACCACAAATAATCAGAAAATTGTATATTGAGTGTCATCTCAGTTTCTTCGGTTTAGTTGTCATTTTCGATTAAAACAGAGCAATATTACACTTAAATATTTAAAATATAAATTTTATACGGCGCGTGGGGACTTTGAAATGTAATTTAAAAGGCCCTAAGCTTAAGTTAATCCAATGCTCACGATCCATCAAAAAGGGCACACGCTAAATCAACACATACTATCTCGCTCTTGTGTAATGCTGTGTCTCTCTCTGAGGACCGAGAGTATTGGGTTTAAATGTAGATCATAGAAATAATCTACTGCTGTAACTGCCATTCTTGTGTCAAATGACAAACGGTTTTTATAAAATGCCATAAACATTTAACCACTTGACAGTCCGCCGATACCATGGTATCCAAAACCAAAATGCTTCAAACCGTCCGTGGATACTTCAGTGTCATAAAGTTTAACCTTGATATCGTGCACAAATCTATAATATAAGCTATTATTATATAAAAAGTATTTGAATGGATAAACATTAAGTTACGTCACAGTATTTTTTCTTTATTCAAAACCTTGTAGTTAGAAAATTGTGGATTGCGGTGCGGTGCGTCCGTCGTTAAAAAAAACCCGGACGGTTAGAGGCATTGGACGCGCACTTCGGACTGTCAAAAGAAACTTTTGAAATAATATAATATCCAAAATATATAATTTATCCAAATCTATACATGAATTCGACGAACTGACAATTCCATCAAAAATTCATCGAATTGTTAGTTCGTCGAATTCTTGTTTCCGGTAATACGAATAAACAATACCATACCAATATTCTGAATATAACAAATCTAAAAATAATTTTCAGAACGAGCTTATAAATGCAACTTCAGTAATGACAGACATATACTCCTTTTGAAAAATGTACCTTTGTTCGTGGATCATTGTTAAATATCGTATAAATATTAATAAATAACCGCACTAGAAATCTGTCATGGTTCTCTATAAATTTTGTACACAAATTCGTAGTGAAAAGGGGACCGTTTCGTAAGTTTTTTACCTTTAAATGCCTTTTAAAGGTCTCCTTATTAGATATTGGAAATAGTACTTTTATAGATAATCGAGCCTGGACACGAAATAAGGTGTAAAATTTGCTGTACATTATGATTATAACAAAGTTCTATGATTATTTTAAGACTTCTTTTCTCTTGTACTTGTACTGGGTGTCAAAAACATGCTCTATATCGTTCAGAAATGCGCCGAATATAGATTTTACTAAACACAGACATCTAAATATTACTCGGCTCAATATAATGAATATAATGAATTTTCATGAACCAATAGAAACTCTTCATTTACCTATCCTCGCGCAGCACCGCTCTGGTTGAAACAACTGAGCGGAGCGAGGCGAGGTAAATATTGGTTCATGAATAACACGTTCCTCGAATCACATCCACGCACATCTCTCTTTAAAATGCAGCCTTCGGCTATCCATAAATTAAACTGCGACAAAATTATCCTAGAACTTTGTCATAGACCCATGGTATACCATATGATAAATTTTATACATACTTCCTTCGCTTTTAAGGTAACCAAAACCAACCATTTATACACTTCCTATATGTTTAGTATGATGTAAGTATTTCTTAGGGTTTGCAATATTTTTTTAGTGGCTTGTTGCATACATCACTAGTTTTTTTTATTAAATTATACATCTAAATTCTCGTGTGACTTGATCGATTTTACTGAAATTTTGGGCATATTCGGTAGGTCTGAGAATAGGACATTTTTCATACTTCTACGCGGGCAGAGTCGCGGGCAACAGCTTATGTACTTAATATAAATATTGATACCTATTAGAGCTGTCTTGGAATTAATGATTAATAGAGTCAAGTACCCAACTAGGAATTTTCTATTTGAGTAATTGTATGACAAGTTATACCTATTGCAATTTCACTTTTATATTGCAATCAATATATTATTATTAATAATTATAAATAACTAATAGTTAACTTCTATGAGTGGTGATTGTGCAACAAGCAATACCATCAGTGCAATAAGTCCTTAAGCAATTTAATGTAAGTTATTTTTATTTTTATTCTATCCAAAAGTATTAGTGTAAATTTAATGTGACTATTGTTTTACACTTTAGTTTTTCGTCGTCACTAATGATTGTAAATTATGTAAGTACGTAAAGATCACAATGAGAAGTTATATTTTTATTATTTATAGTAAACAAAAAGCACTTATGACTGCGAAAAATATGGCATTCTACATTTGGTAATGGGGAATGTTTAAGGTGCGGCCACATGCAGTCGCTCGACGCTCGTTTCCAACAACAAATTTGGTCACGTGACATATAGCGATAAAGCTGAAAATGTTGAGCTTTGTCGCTGGAAAAAAAACCTCTTCAATTTCGGCTAAAACATTGTTATTTTTTTTCGTGCACTCCAATTTCTTTTACCACTGGCACGATTGCTACTAAATGAGATTAAGAAATCAGCTTCTAAGACCAAAATCATTCCTGCAAGCAGCCATCGCTGCAAACGAGCGACGAGCGACTGCATATGGCCGCACCCTTAGTTGTGTGTGTGTCTAGCGACTAATGCCTACCCACCTACCTACCGACTGCTTGTCGTCCGGTACGTAATGCAAAGAAAATGCAAGGACAGCTCCAGTCATAAGTGCTTTATGTGTCAATAAAACAACTAAAAGTGGCTACTTTTGACGCTGATCCATAGTAGCCAATGGGTGCGTATAAAATACTTTTTTTTTAATTAAGACGGATTATGTCAATTTTAGCGTAACGTTTATTTATTAAGTATAGTTTACACATGAAGGCTATATCAGCCAAGTGCCAAGTAGCTTGGAACTAGGGCTAGGACATTTGGTAGCTCATAGTAAACCATGGAGTTGTTATTTGTTAAAAATATTTTCAAAATCAAAGCATATTATGACGTGTGCTAGCTGTTATTATTTATGCATTTCTATTGAT
The DNA here is from genome assembly GCF_025370935.1 of Choristoneura fumiferana. Taxonomy (NCBI): domain Eukaryota; kingdom Metazoa; phylum Arthropoda; class Insecta; order Lepidoptera; family Tortricidae; genus Choristoneura; species Choristoneura fumiferana. Next base: position 2,755,999 of record NC_133488.1, on the reverse strand, counting down.
ATATCCGTGACTGCCTTATCCCCGCATTTTTGCAGCCGTGAAAAATTACATGATAGATTTTCGAATATCCTTTCTTATTGTATCTCTATGATAGTCAAGAGATATTAATTTTTTAGTCTTTTTAACTCCAGTCGTTTAAGCTGCGTGTTATCTCGGTAAGACATTGTCTTTGTGTAATAAAATGTAAAATTTTATTCAAATTTTATTTTCATTCGTTTCGTTACTTATTATTGTTACGTATTTTATGGATATACAGTAAATATTATTAACAAACAGCGACTCCGTGAATTCTAGAACCATGGCCTACTTAAATGTTGTCTCGCAATCTAATTATCCGCATGATATTTCTTCTGTGTAAACTAGACTTATAAAGTTAATGTGTTCTATTATTTAAATTGGTGATAAATACCCCAAGAGTCGTGAATACTGTGCGCCTGTAAGTATTAGAAACGAACGTTTCCTCACTGTGAATATAATTTATTATGAAAATTGATTTGTTGTTATTTCAAAATCCATGGTTAACACGTTCTGCCCCAGTGACACAACGTCTGTGACTTTTTAGTTCATCTATGCCAGTGACACGTATTTGTGACTGCTGTGGCATGTGCGCTATGCCTAGCGTAAGAGCTTAGTGAATCGCATTCGGCTCCGGCAACGCTCCGCTATGCCAGCCTTTATACTCTATTTGTTCTAAGATGATTCAAATGACACATGATGATTATGTAACTTTGTGAGGCGGTAACTAATTTTTTTATTTTTTCCAACAGATATAATGCTTGAAAAAATGAAAACACATTAAAACTGCTGATTGTTCGAATATTTGAACTCAAATTTGCTAAAAAAATGTTAAATTACTGCTTAGGCACTGTGTTATATTAACTTACTTTCTTTAATGAACGCCTTTGCAATGTTGTTGTCAATAGGCCGCAATAGCTAGAGGTGAGGGTTATCGGTAAAAATAAAAGCGGTAAACTAAACGAACTTATTAGGTATTAATTTGCAAGATTGTTCGTCAGAGTGGGAAAGTGACACTTCAAGTGTTGAATAAATTATATTTTAAAATTCAAATAAGACTTTCAGTTCGATAGCGTAATGTTTAAACCAACAAATAATGCTATTGACACTTTAAGTACACATGCAAAAGTATCGATAGTTTGCGTAACAGTAGGAGGGACTCTAGTTCCGTCAGTTTGGCATCCGTCATTTGAATCATGTTAGAACAAATAGAATATAGGAGGTAAGAATCATTTTGACACGACATGCGTGTCAATGGCATAGGCGTAAGAATTAAAAATTTACAGACATTGTGTCACTGGCACCGGAATGTATTACGTCTGTGACACGTATACGTGTCACTGGCATAGAAGTGAGTGCTGTGGGATATGCGGAGGCATAGCGTAAGAGCTTAGTGGATCGTTGCCGGGGCCGAACGTGCGTGTCACTGGCATAGGAGTAAGAACTAAAAAGACACAGACGTGTCACTGGCACCGGAATGTATTACGTCTGTGACACGTATACGTGTCACTGGCATAGAAGTGACTGCTGTGGGATATGCGGAGGCATAGCGTAAGAGCTTAGTGGATCGTTGCCGGGGCCGAACGGGTTAAGTCCTAGGACTTCCTGAATTAGTTTCCTAGTTGGGGATAACTGATACTGAGGAGCCCCTTCAATCGTGGTGTGACCTATCGTGGACCCTTCTTACATCAAACGATATCTCAACGTTTATTGACCCATAATAAGGTAGAGGCCTCTGAGTTTTTCTAAATTCATGTGCGACATTACATTTGAAATTTACCGCGAGTTTTACGGTCAAGGAAAACATCGTGAGGAAACCTGCACAAACCTTCGAAGCAATTCAATGGTGTGTGTGAAGTTCCCAATCCGCACTGGGCACCGCATTCTGAGACAAGGCCTGTGCCCAGCAGTGGGACGTATATAGGCTGTGATGATGAAGGTAGAGGCGATTTAGCGACCACTTGCATTGAGTTGGAAACTGCACCTTATTGAGTTCATAATACGTTACAATTTCCATTGTAATTATTGAAAATACGACTAGCTTTAAAAATATTCTTTGTCAGGTATGTATTTGATAGCTGCTTTTTGTGGTAGTATGGTCCAATAAATGGGGCCTTATTAAGGGTTAATTATATTTGTTTGTTTATTTTTATACCATAAAGGATTGTATAAAAACTTCTTAATAACATGGCTACCATGCACGAAAAGCCCGCACTAATTTTGGTTTTCATTTCGAAGAGGCACTTGCTATGTTGTGATATTTAGGATAGGAAAAATGACCTAAGCGAGGCAATATAATAAATGAATACGCACAATTTTATCTATGTATTTAAAATTTAATTTTCGTTACTTATATACAAATTACAACATTCACTATTATAATATTAGTTTGTCCTATATTTACATATGTCATAGTACACTTCAGAAGCGTATGTTTTATCCGAGTCAATTAATTACACCAGGAAACTTGGATTAGTGAATACCACGAATTTTATTACATTAACAATTTGGGGTCGACCAGTGGCGCCACTCTCCTGTCTGACCTAGCGGCCGGGGTCGGAACTAAAATCTAAATATAATCTTACCTAGGTATACCAATATTGTACGTTCTGTTGCATATTCGGCCTATGTAAACGAGATAGTTAAGTCTATGTGTTACGATTATTAAGTTCTGTACTCATGAGTCAAATCCACGTTTTGTTTAGTGTCGTGGTTTTAGTAATTATGCATTTTTGTGGTAGAAATACTGTTGAAAGTCTGGTCTGGCGTCTCAACCACCAATCATGATCCATAAAAACATTATTCCTATCTGCAAAACCATCCCTTACTCTTAGCTCATTTCTACATGTATAATAAAATGATAGCCCAAGTTGACTTCCCTGAGGTACACCAAAATTTAGCTAGCTGGCTAAACACGTCTTCCAAATATCTGGAAACTAGTCCGTATACTCCACCAGTATTCAAGTGGACATTCTGCATCCCTTTTGCATGAACTAATGATAGAACGAGATGAATTATTCATTATCCTTAAAACTGTATAATTTTCTTTGGCTGCAAAATGGTCAGACAAGTTTGTGGCGCTTTAGCGCACGAATTCAGCGGCTTAGAAAAAATGGAATTGTACACTAGAAAAGTAGATCATCGATAAAATTGATCGATTACTAAACCGAATCGACTCCCGTATAACTGCTCGAAAATTGTACTTGCTAAGACTACTCGATAAAGATTCCCAAGGAAAGTAACGAGAACAATTAAAATCATCGAAAACTTAAAAAATAACGAAATAAATAGTTTTTTTTTAATTAAGTTTGAAGCGATTTGTGTTCTTACAATACTGAGGGTTTTTGATACTTGAATTGCTCAAGAACTTTGACTAGTTTTACAAATTAAAAAAATAATTCAAGGTCTATTTAAATTTGAATTTTACACCCCACTGTTTTAAGGGGTTCGTATTTTCGCTTGAATAAAACCCACTCAGAATTTATAAGAACTCACATTGCTTCAGAGGAAAGGCAAAGATGAAATAATATCCAAACTTAATTAATAGTAGACGGGTCAGAAACGAAAGTCATTTTAGTTATAGAATTCTTTGCAAAGTAGCTTTACTTAAATTTAAAGTAAGACTTTATTACATTAATAAAATTGTAACTTAGTGTATGTTCATTTTCTGTCTTTTTTATTAGGTTGATATCTATTGTATTGTGTTCAATTGGTTTCAACATCTCGCGGAATCTTTCTGTCAGTTGTTTTGAGCTTATTTCTCAAAGTTGCATTGTCTCTACGTTTGGATATTATTTCACCACGCTTAATAAACCCGGTCCGAACGCAGGTCACTACAGTCATGTGGAGCTATAAGATAATTTAACACTTAGAGAGTGAAAGAGATCCGAACAACGCCCGCTATGATTCGGACCGGGCACAAACAACTTGGACGTACCTTAGAAATATCAATAAAACGATTTTTATCACTGGCTTTAGCTTGGGCTCGGATGGAACCACACTGTCTTGAACATGTCGCCATTATCTTCTACGACAATGTTCCTTACAGATAGATAACTCAGTTGTTCTAACGAGATGATGTCAACCAGGACCGGATTAACCGTCATGTAGAGTAGGCAACGACCAAGGGCCGCCGAGTGCACAAAAGAAATTGAAAATGTTTTTTTATACTTAGTGGAAATTAAAGTGGAAAATTTGATTTTGACGTTAAGTAATTTTTTTCCGACGCATAGGTGTTGTTAGGTGATACGTTGGAGCATGAAGTTGAAAAGAACTGATGCTTTTCAAATGGCTAAAAAGGTGCCCCAACATGGTTAATACGGCCCTGGCGTCAGCGGTGACGTTTCAAAACATACGTCAAATATTAATTAATATACGTTTGAACTTTACGTAACATAAGTTCAAACAAAATAATACAGTTAAATTATCTTGTCACAATGTTTTTAACAAATCAACAATCAATTTAATAAATACATAGTTGAAACAAAACTTTCTCCCATGTGCTTTAAAACTTTAAAACTACGCCAATTAGAGAATTACTTATAAAGCTAGATTTCTGTAACTAACGTACCTATATTGCACTGTGTGTGAAAAGACTTGGAAGTACGCCGCAAGTTGTTTAACTGAAGTCACTAAAATTATTGGAGAAAGCTGGTTGCATTCAAAAACTTCTTAGCTTATTCTCAAGCTTGGAAACCATTACATTACTTAGGTATAATTAGCTCGCTAATTAATATTAATTATTTTACATAAAAGCACAGAGCACTTGCGACGGGAGTGTCTTTATTATCATGACATATTTTTTAATTAAGGAAAACACGCGCGTTGCGTTTCCATCTCCCGTAGCAAGTGCTTTATACATAAAAGTGCCAAAAATGTAAGCGTAAAGTTCTTAGTCTGGAATTAATTATAAATGCTATCACTGGAAATGTCAGATTAGAAATGTACCAGTAAAATCAGTTATCAAAGACTAGGACATAAACATCGCTGTCCACAAAAGGTTATTTGACACCATTAATCAATAATTCCAAGACATTAATCAGATATTAATCAATAATTCCAACACATGATCAGTAATTCTAATAAAAAAAGCCTTTTGTATTAATTGGAAAATGGAAAAGCAGATTAATTTTTAATTAACTGTAAAATTTTATTTTTAGACGCTTTGGAATAAAATAATTATAAAATAAATATATAACTCATGTGCTGTCTATATAATAGTGACGTCATCGTACTCGGATCTGCTTTTGACAACTTAAAAAAAATATGTCAATTGATTGATGGTGTCAAATATGTATATCTAAACACTGTTAGAGTATTGCAAATAAACCTGTTACATAATGAAGTGAATAATGCTTTGCCATCGTATTTTGTCGGTGAAGTTCTTATTTATGTTCCTTTCTCAACTAGTTCATAGAAGCTAATTGAAAAATTAAGATAAATACGTACTTATCCGAAAAAAACCAGTGAAAAACATAATTAACTAGATCTGTAGAGTATTGCAAATAAACGTGTAACTCTAAATCGTACAGTACCAAAACATTTTCAAATGCAACCCGCGTTTCTCGCGTATAAATAAATGCATCATAATATCCACTTCTCTAACTACGATATACCATACAGTCCGCAGATTGCACTCATTTGGAACTATCCGCGACCTCCGTCGCATTTACTTGTCATAAATATCACAACTAATAATAAATTATGCTCTAAATATAGTGCTCTTAAAACTCTAAATCCTAGAGTAAACTTAAAAGGCTTTAGAGTTTTTAGAGTACGCCTAACACCTCACTTCACCCGGTATGCACCTTACACTTAGGGATATGGTATGTTTGAGCATCTACATTTTTATTTAGCACGTTAATCTATGAAGGGAGGTGACGAGAAACACTTTGGCACGGTATATTTGCGGATGATACAATTCCAGTACCTAAGGGAACGAAGCGGTCTAAAAAAGTCGTTGAGTTTTGCGAGTTTTGATAAATATAAAAATATCTATATTTTATTATTTAATACAAGTATACCGCACCAGTGACTCCCGCTTTATAAAACTTTAGCGCGGTAAGGCATGTCTTCACGGTAGACGGAGTTATCAATTTAAATTTACATGGCTTTCTCGAAATATGAGTAGGGTTTTGCTGATTGATATATGACCGCTGTTATGTACTTAAGTAGGTATCCATAGTATGTACTTAGTAACATTATGTAATAGGTGCAGATAATCGGCAGAGCGTAGTCAAGTGTCTCAGTGTCTGACAGCTGAGACAGCAGGCCCTATATACTACGAAGTGCAAAATTCGAACTTTGTATCATGCCGTCCCGCTGACGCTAACACGAGAGCGAGAGGGACGGTACGATACGAACTTCGCTTTCCGGATTTCGTAGTAGCGCCCCAGGTTGTGTCACTTGATTCCTCCGCCATCGTGAAGCGTGCGACGTAAAATATGAATGTAGATACTCACTAGGTGGGTTCATTAATTTAGCAGGTAAGTATTAGCAATTCCATTCCAGTTAAGCGTAAGCCACGTGAACCCAACTGTGCCTAATTATACCATTCATAAATATTAACAATAAATTGTCATAATTACGTCTAATTGCACAATTCACGAACATGTGTACGTGTAGTTTTAAATTAACACATATATTGCTGGTTTCACTTAAAAACTTTATAATATAAAGGTGAACTGTAGAGTGAACATTCGTGTTTGCGGAACTAAACATTTAACCTTAATTAATCCTTTGTCGGCACAGTTAAGTTCACTAGTTAAGGCCGTACGAACAGACAGTCCTGCCACTGCGAGCACTTGGGGGTCTAACACCATCGGACGGATCAATTCGTACATACTTGGGGCAAGTCCAGGATCCAAAAAATATTTTTCTTGGTATATGACACACCATAGCTTCTTTAAAAATAAATACAGTTTAATAGTTACAAACAAAAAATGTTAGGTCGTCCAAAGTCCACTCTTCGATCAAACTGCAACATCTATCAATACAATTCACAACCCTTATCGTTTAAATTCGTCGAACAACCAATTGACCGAAGGTGACCAGGACAAAGCAAAACGTAAATCAAATGAACTATTAGGAATAATAATACAAAGGGGCTAAAGTCGGTAAAAATATATTTCCGCCAATGAGTGAATTTTCTTCAATTTGACCCACTTTTCCTGGTCAGGTTAAGGAAAATCCCGCCAATGTTGCCTGCTTCCACGCATGGCTACCAACCGACGATAACCCCTTTAGCTGGCAACACGGTAGGTATGCGAAGTTTTTTGCCACAGTTTCCACATGCGATTTTCTGCGCATACACTGTTTTCTAATTTATACGCAGTGCGTGCGTGTTGCATGAATTACTTGTAATTTTTTAAAGAGAAACATATTGTCATTTTTATGATGACTTTAATGGAAACGCTGGCATTTAGCTACCTACATTGTAAAATTATAACATGGTAAGGTTATCTAGTGCTAAACAAAGATAGAAAACACTTTTTCAAAAATAAATGACCTTCATTAGTAATTTAAAACAGGAGTATAAAATATCGCTTTCATTTCATTTGCATCAACATAACCTCGAAATGAAACGTCAAATGTCAAACATAACCTCAAATTATAACTTATGGTTCCTGGGCAGCCCTCCCCCCTCCCCCCGGCTCACTGCGGCTGCGCGGGCGGCCCGCGCGGGGCGCGCGGTCAGTCGCCCGTCGCGGTCACTGTCGTCCAGCTCCATGGGCTATTGTAGCCTTTTTGACTGGAAAGAAAGAGAAAGAAAATGTTAGATTTTGAAGCACATATTGCGGTAAAATAGAGCCGTGATATACCTAGTTATATTTAAAGCTACCCGCTACCCGCGACTCCGTCCGCGTAGAATTCGTTTATCGCTATCCCGGGGGAACTATGCAATTTTCCGGGATAAAAACTATCCTATGACCTTCTCCGGGACTCTAACTATCTGTATACCGAATTCCATCTAAATCGGTTCAATGCTTTAGACGTGATGAAGTAACAAACAAACAGACGTACAAATTTTCCCATTTATAATATAAAATAATTATGTGTACCTACTAAATTCCAACTGAATAGGTTCTGTTATTCCAGACTCCGTTAACCTGATGATACCCAAAATATACACAAAACACAAAATCTCCGATGCACGAGTCCGACTCGCATATGACCAATTTTTAGGGTTCCGTAGTCAACTAGGAACCCTTATAGTTTCGTCATGTCTGTCCGTCTGTATGTCTGTCCGTCCGCGGCTAAGCTCAGAGACCGTTAGTACTAGAAAGCTGTAATTTGTGTGACAAAGTGGTAAAATAAAAAAATAAAAATTATGGTACGCTCCCATAGACGTAAAGTGGAGTGGGGGTGACTTTTTTTTCTCGACTAACCTTATAGTGTGGGGTATCGTTGGATGGTCTTGTAAAACCATTGGGGGTTGCTAAGACGATTTTTCTATTCAGTGAACTGTTTGCGAAACATTCAACTTTAAATGCAAATTTTCATTAAAGTCGAGGGTTCCCCCGCCCTCTAAAATGAACTGTTGGGTGAAATTAAAAAAAAAAATCAGAATGGTTAGTAAATATCTTATTAAAATTATAGCGGCTAAGACTGCTTGAGAATTATTAGTAGTTAAAGAGTAAATACCAGCCTAAGGTATAAAACATACCTAAACTTGGAAGATTCCGTACACAATACGAAATCCTTAGAAAATTATTTACTTGGTTTTTTCGTAATGGCTACGGAGCCCTATCCTGGGCGTGTATGACACGCTCTTGGCTTGTTTTTTTTTATTGTGCCAATATATAAATTCACATGAGAACGTCTATCCATCGATTAAACTAATTTATCGTCAATATAGTACCCGATCCATTGAGCTAGCAAAAAGCATAACAAGAATGTAATTGCCAGCGACGCACGCGCATCCCAGGCGCGGGTCCACAACAGTCCGTAATTGTTGTTACTTTGTTTGTAATTGTGGGTAATTAAAGACATTTCTACGTGCATAATTTGTCACCTGCAATCCAAGATGGCACACTATTTTTATAACAGCATTTCTTGCGTACCATTTTTAAATATAGATGACAAAAAGTTGTTTTTAAAATGTCAATACAAACACTTAGAAAATTTTATTTTGATGTAATAGCCTAAATGTGTGTGTGTGTGTGTGTGTTTTTTCCGCTTTCAAGCAAAAAAGGGGCCCGACGGATTTGGATCGAATAAATTTGGTGATCAAATCTGGAATAGCTACACTTCCATACCCATTTCATCCAAATTCATCCAGTTGCTTTAACGCGAAAAGTAACAATACAATTATGTGTTTGTTACTTAAGTACCTATTAACTTGAAACTCACACAGTTCGCATTTATAACTATTATTAATGGGATCAGGGGGCCTACCATGATCTTTTCATAAACGATCCAAACGCAGAGCAGTTCAATTTAGGCACCTAAACTGAATCGTCGAAATTGGTACCACGACGTTTATTTCTCAGAGCTGCATGAGTCTCAATGGTTTACAAGTGAATGAAAGACCGATATTGTCTCTGGTCCGAAACTGAAACGCTAAGTCGCGAAAGGGATGCCGCTAACCAAACATTGTATACTAAAACCTCTTTATTTTGGGAAACCATAACACTATGTCTTTCCGTGTTCTTAGCAACCGTTGTGCTGATTACAAATAATGTTTACGCTGTCACTAATCCACGAGTCTCTTTTCTCACTGAATAATTAGTTTTATCAATGAGGAGTTAAGAAGCACAATGTCGTGAGGAGTACTATGAAAAGTTATAAAACTTGAATAAAAGTTAAAAAGTTGTTGAAGTTTAAAAAATATTCCAAGTAAAATACTTAGAAGTCCAAAATAATTGACAGAATGAGTAACTTATACTGAATCGCTAAATTTGACACTGAAGCGATTCAATTCCCACTCAAGTTAAGCGTCATGGTAAGTAAACCGCTTGATGTGAGTGAACGAAAATGTCTGTATCGCTGTCGCTGAACCGTGCTTGAACTGAATCGCAAAAGTTACATCGTGGTACGAAATAGCGATGCAGTTCAGTTTAGAGCCTAAACTGAATCGTATTAAGAGAGCGTGGTAGGCCCCCAGTAAGCGCCAAGGGATTTCAACAAGTGGCCTAAGAAGGGCCACGGCATGTAAATGCAGCTCATTTGTATTCAGAGCGTGAAATGTCAGAGAAAATGGTATGAAAATGTCTGTTTAGACTCTAAACTTTAGAGTCATGGGGTGCTTTTATAAAATACTGTTTTACACAATTATCACTGTAACAACCTATTGAGCACGCGAGCCCGACTTATACTTGGCAGGTTTTTATTTAAATTGAAAAGTAGCGAACTGCCCCAGCTTCGCGCGGGTGTAATTTTTTTTTTAAATAACAGACTTGTATGTCGAAGTATGTGTTTAGGTTCAGCATACAGAAGCCGTAAGCCGTACATTTATTTTTCGGCGACACGAAAACATTTCGTCAAAGAATATTTAATTGACGGCGAAAACCAGATCAAAATCCGTTGGATGATTTAGGAGTTTGTAAATATACAGACAGACAGAGAGGAAAGGTGACTTTATTTTATATTATACTAGGTGCCGCCTACACTACAACTTGGTTTGCGAAGAATTTGTTTATTGCGAGCCCTCGAGAACAACTAATTTTTTCGGGATAAAATATATCCGATTATTTATTCTGGTATTCTAAAATGATTTATGAAAAATTTCATGCCAATCGGTTTAGTTGGTACAAATCTAGTGAAAAAACAAAAACAGTCACAATCACATTTATAATTTTATACTATATTAACACATTCGGCCCGAGTGACACAACTCTGTGACTTTTTAGTTTTTACTTCTATGCCAGTGACACGTATTTGTGACTGCTGTTGGATATGCTAGGCATAGCGTAAGAAGTGGATCGCCACATTCGGCTCCACCACCGTTCCCTTAAATTACGCTATGCCAGCCTAAAGGCTAAAGGAGACGAATTCTGATGACACACATGCGTATCACCGGCGCATAGGAGTAAGAATTTTCGATCACAAACGTTGTGTTACTGGCACCGGAATGTGTTACGTCTATGAATTTTTAGTTCTTAAGTAATTCTACTCCAATGACACGTACTTATGACTGCTATTTATGAGAGCTTAGTGGATAGAGAACACAAAAATATAATAAAAATAATAATAAAAAGTGTTGCAATAAATAAACACCGAATACTTTCAAAATAGGCACAGATTCAAAATGCAAGAAACCGCCTGTTTGAGCTCCACTAATCGCTCGCTTGCCGTTAGAGAAACGGTAGACTTGATTAGTCAGCACGTGGCTGAACACCTCATTAGCCACGGTCCAGAACCGATTGTTTTTTTTTATTTGTCACTGGCCGAAACAATCGTTTTTATTTATTTTTTATTTCACGAGGTATGTTTCGTGTGCAATCCAAGTAAAAAGTGATTAAAAAAAACACAAACAAAACATTTGTTTTGAAGTATATTGTAATCGATTCTATTCTCCATTTTGAACATACCACGTACCTCCTACTTTCAGTTTCAGTTAATTAATTATCACCTTGTATGTAAGTCAGTGACCCAAAGAGAGACGTGTAACGTAAATTCGTAATTTATATAACAACATTGACACGAAATATCTTGATACTAAAGTGTATGAAATATGCGGACTCCAAACAAACGCGGCCTTTTAAAGTACTTGCTAATAATTGGTACAAGCCTACATTTATTTACCAGCACTAGATTCTAGATCATACGACCAACTTACAGATGCAAGTGGCTAAATCCAGAAACAACCCAACCACGTACAAGTTTAGTACAAGTTGTATGACAGCAGCGCCTTCGTTGGCAGCATTGATAAATTGGTGCGCCCTATGACTGAATAATGACATTAAGCCCTAAATGCCATTGTTTTAAATCGCTATTTTAAGTTTTATGGGTCGTTAAACAAAGTTGAATTTAGAATAATATTCAGGGGACCTTTTGAATCGTTTTATGGCTATATTAATGAGTTAGATAGATGAAACGTTGGGCTGGGACGGTACTTCGACGTTTTAAAGGTGTAGTTTTCGATATTTTGCAAAGTTCAAGTATTGTTAATATTCCAGCATCAGAAGCGCTGGTGTATTTAGATGCATTGAATTGCAAATAATACGAATATTTTTATGGCATTTCCTCCTTAGTGGTCGTTTTGCACGGTTAAAGTTGAACCTTGGTGGAGTGCCTATTAAAGCTGGGTTAATTTGAACCTGAAAGGTAACTTGAACACTTGGGAATAATTCAATCAGGTTTTTATTATACGGGTTACCTCCAACCACATGGGGCTTTAAGAGCGTTTACACCTGGCTGAGCTGGCAACGTTGCATTTTTCTTAGTTTTTCTCGATTCATCATCATCATCCCAGCCTATATACGTCCCACTGCTGGGCACAGGCCTCCTCTCAGAACAAGAGGGCCCTCTTGTTTTCTCGATTATTCCATATAAATTGAATGAAAATTAAAAATGTCTAATAGAACTGTTCTTAATTATACATATAAGTTAATGTGTGTACTCCAATAATTATTCATGATAGACTTTTATATTCCTTAAAAAGGAACAACGGTTTTTAAAGAAAATAAAAGTCTATCACGCATAATTATTGGACCACGGACGGAAAAACGTAGTGTAGGGCTGAAGACATTCTTGTGGCGCGCCACGGAAGAGGCCTATGTCTAGCAGTGGACTGCTGTGGGCTGATGATGATGATGATAAATATAATTTTTGATGTAAAGTAAACGTACCAGTGCTCGTCATTTCACTGTCCCAATAGTTGGCATCTTTAATCTTATGTCATTAGCAATAGAGTTGACAGCAGGGTGTCGTCTATTGGGCATTAGCGTGACGAACACTCGGACGTTTACTTTACCTACTTATGCAATACAATACTAAATTAACAGCACATTGATAATTGTTTATGTTATGAGATTTCAAATGTCTCCTTCTCCTCGCCTCAAAAGGAATAACCTGACCAACAAAAAGTTGGAAAATGAAACATGTCTAAGAACCATCGCTAGAAAACCTGATTTCATATAAAAAAAACTAAGCTACGGCGCCACAGACAGACACACGGACACAGACAGACAGACACATTTATAACACCCGTCTTTTTGCGTGGGGGATTAAAAAACGGAATCACTGTTGTCCGTCTGTCCGTCTCCGTCAGTAATCATGTAAAATTACTCCACACAGCTCACAGCATACATTTTATTAAGGAGAGCTCTGCAAATATTGGATATTCATAGATATATCTACCTACTGTATGGAGATAGAAAAAAAAGAAAAAATGCTGATGTTTCTGAATAATTATGTACCTAAGTGTGTCAGCTAAGGAGTGGAATGCTCTGCCAGCTACGTTTTCCAGTGGCGTAGCTACCGGAGGGCTAGACGGGGCAGTGCCCCGGGGCCCCCACGGTCAGGGGGCCTCTCGGACTCTGACTTACAAACTATATGATTTACAATATGTATTATGAATGAGTTAACTCATGAAAAAACTTCACGAGTCGTGTAGTGTGACTGTGGCGTAGCTACCGGAGGGCTAGACGGGGCAGTGCCCCGGGGCCCCCAAGCTCAGGGGGCCCCTCGGACTCTGACTCACAAACTATATGATTTACAATATGTATTATGAATGAGTTAACTCATGAAAAAACTTCACGAGTCGTGTAGTGTGACTGTGGCGTAGCTACCGGAGGGCTAGACGGGGCAGTGCCCCGGGGCCCTCAAGCTCAGGGGGCCCCTCGGACTCTGACTCACAAACTATATGATTTACAATATGTATTATGAATGAGTTAACTCATGAAAAAACTTCACGAGTCGTGTAGTGTGACTGTGGCGTAGCTACCGGAGGGCTAGACGGGGCAGTGCCCCGGGGCCCCCAAGGTCAGGGGGCCCCTCGGACTCTGACTTACAAACTATATGATTTACAATAGTATTATGAATATGTTAACTCATGAAAAAACTTCACGAGTCGTGTAGTGTGACTGTGGCGTAGCTACCGGAGGGCTAGACGGGGCAGTGCCCCGGGTCCCCAAGCTCAGGGGGCCCCTCGTACTCTGACTTACAAACTATATGATTTACAATATGTATTATGAATGTGTTAACCTATAAAAAACTTCACGAGTCGTCTACTGTGATTGTGGTGTACGTACGAGTAGCTACCGGCGGGCTAGACGGGGCAGTGCCCCGGGTCCCCAAGCTCAGGGGGCCCCCTCGGACTCTTCCTTACAAACTATAAAGGACAAATCTAGAATACGTCGAATTCGGAACACGACGATACGGAACAAACGATTTTAAATATTTTAGTTGGGGCCGCTCAGTATATTGTTTGCCCCAGGGCTCTTGGTAACCTTGCTACGCCATTGCTGTGTTCCCTGATCTCTATAATCTAGCCATCTTCAAATCTAGGGTTGATGGGCATTTGTTTGGAAAGCGTGCTCATCTTAATCCACATGTTCGCTAACCATCAGAAGGGTTACTATAGAAAATCGTATGCCGCTGACGGTCATATTATTTCATACGAAAGTGAGAAGGACGGTACGATACGAACTTTAATTTTTGAATTTCGTAGTAGCCCTACAGGTGTGATTGTGGTCAAATGTAAGCCTATTTTACACAAACGTTCGTATTATTTTACTGCATATTACTTATTCGTTTTACTAGCGTGTGTAACTAATCCTTATCATTTTTTTTTAATTTAATCGTCATGATGGCTGAAAATGTTTCAAGGTAAAAGTTTTAATTAAATTTTGTTTCCAGTTGCCCGCTTGATCACTCATGATCTGTTAATGACATTTAAACTGACGTTACAGAGGACTATAGTAAGAAAAATTATGACTTTTGAAATATTAATGGTCACTTTTTGTAATTTTATGGGTCCGTACATTAAGGATGACATGGAATGGAACACAATAAATGACTCAACAATGTCTGTCTGTCACAGAACCGTCATAGATGTTTCGCACAATTATTTTTTCACAAATGTTTCGTTTTCCACATTTTTATGTTTTTATCCCAAGTCATGATTTTCTCTGAAACCATATAAAGTATTTGAGGAACTTATGAAAGTTTTATGTAAAACAAACCTAACCTAACCTACTGTGCTTGAAATTTTGGTTTCGGAGAGAAATAGTCGGGAATTGAGAAAAGCCGCGGACGGACAGACAGACATGGCGAAACCATAAGGGTTGTATTTGCCATTTTGGCTCCGGAACCCTAAAAAGGAGATTTAAAATCACTAATATAAAATGACTCTACACACTGCGTACATGTTGCTTAGAAGCGGGCTTTGCTAACATTGGATTAGACTTGTGAACATTGACATTTAAAACAATAAATATTGAATTACCGCGGATAATGTGCGACAAGGTAGTTTTGTAACAAAGAAAGCCAATTTATTTGCCGGAAATGTTTTTTTTATAATGTGTTTCTGGTAGGGGCCAGAAAGAAGGAAAGCGGCAAAAAATCTAGCCCGCAAGAGTATGTTTTTTTTATTCGACTGGATGGCAAACGAGCAAGTGGGTCTCCTGATGGTAAGAGATCACCACCGCCCATAAACATCTGCAACACCAGGGGTATTGCAGATGCGTTGCCAACCTAGAGGCCTAAGATGGGATACCTCAAGTGCCAGTAATTTCACCGGCTGTCTTACTCTCCACGACGAAACTTGTGTGTTGTGTTGTGCAAGCACTGCTGCTTCACGGCAGGATTAGCGAGCAAGGTGGTGGTAGCAATCCGGGCGGACCTTGCACAAGGTCCTACCACCTGCAAACACATACACAACACAACAATTGTTGTTATGTAGGTAATTTTGTACGTAGAGAGGGCCAAATTTTGTACCTGTGAGTATATTATGTGCATTACGTCTGTAGGTATGTATGTGTGTCAATAATCGCCCGTATCCAGGTTAGCCCTGTATATCCCACGTGTAATTTGCGATCGGGGTCTCAAGCCAATTGCAGCCAATTGACCGACCCCAGGGGTCGTAGTGAGCAGCTGCGCCAACCATTACTCCTTGACCCCTGGTTTATATTGGAAGCCACGGCTAGAGAGGTCAGGTTATATTATGTGACCAGTAAAAGTAGAGCCTGAAGTTCTAAGAGTTGGTAGGGGAGTGGGGGTAAGGTTATGTTGGTTGGTATAGTTTGTTTTGTTTGTACCTTTGAAAATAAAGGTATGGTTACAATTATTACCAATAATAATTTTTGTATTTGGCGATGTATGTTGAAGCTTTCGGCTTCTTGGATAGTTCCTAATTCTGTCGTTACGTGGACATACTATTTTTTTATCTCGGGAATCGGCGAAAATGTTTAGTTACTTTCTGATTCATGTGTTTAACATTTTATGGTTTTCCCGTTTAGAGTGTTTTACTTATATACTTTTGAAATTTACCACGAGCTTTCAGTGAAGAAAAACATCGTGAGGAAACCTGCACAAACCTGCGAAGCAATTCAATGGCGTGTGTTAAGTTCCCGATTCGCACTGGGCCCGCGTGGAAACTACTGCCCAAGGCCCAAGCCCTCTATTCTGAGAGGAGGCCTGTGCCCAGCAGTGGGACGTAAATAGGCTGGGATGATAACTTATATACTGCAGCTAAAATACATTGTGAAAACCAGCATATTAAACCCGGAACCTCTAGCTCATATAGTCAGTTCTCTAACCACTTATCCTACTCTATCTATAATAAATAAATAATAAATATCATGAGACACTTGACACCAATTGACCTAGTCCCAAACTAAGCAAAGCTTGTACACTTACGATACTAGGCAACGGATAAACATACTTATATAGATAAATACATACTTAAATACATATTAAACATCCAAAACCCGAGCACAAACATTCGTGTTATTCACACAAATATCTGCCCCGGCCGGGATTCGAACCCAGGACCTCAAGCCTCGTAGTCAGGTTCTCTAACCATTTAGCCATCCGGTCGTCCTGTGTGGTCCGGTAGTAAATATGTACCTATATCTATATATCTGAGCGTCACAAAATTTCACTAAGCCTTTTTATTTAAAAAACTGCTTGCCAAAAATCTGCTACAAATGCTAAAACTTTGTTGGATTCCTGAAAAATATATGCAAAAAATGGGCGCGGCTGCTAGCACCGCAAAAATGACCCCTAGTTAGAGTAGGGGGAGGCATTTTACTAACTTTTGCTGGCGGAAGTTGGGAAATATAGCCTTCTTACTGCAGCTGCGGTATTTATAGCGGTAGCTGGATTGGAAACATGAAAAAAATGAAAAAGTTTTTGGAAATAAAAAGCCAAATTCCCACGCTCTGTCATTGTGAGAGGATTCCTGTGCCTATTTAGTACAGGAACTTATATTGGCTGAGAATATGATGAATGACCCTGACTGTTGATTATAAATACACCTACCCTAGGTATAAATACTTATAAGGTTTTTATAGACAAAGGGGTAGATAGTTAAAGACTAATTCCTACCCTAATCCAATTACTTAAGTTAGGTATCAGGGTTCTGTACCGCAAAAGGCAAAAAGGAAGCCTTTTAGGGTCAAATACTTCGTTGACGATTTATCTGTTGGGCCCCTAGGGCCCCATACACGGTACGATTCATCTGTACGATCGATCTGATGAAAATCGTGACGATTGATCGTAAAGAGCCATACACCGTCGATTCATCGTTACGATATTCATGATTGATGGGATTTTGTTGCGATCTCCGACATCGTCTTCGATGAAGTAAATTTAACGATCTTGACATCTATCGATTCGTCGTTTCGATCGGTCTGAAGCGACGGATCGTACAGACGAATCGTACCATGTATGGGGCCCTGGGAACACGCGTAGATAGAGGAGGACGATAATCCAAGCACATACAAGTGCGCGAAGTGAAATTAAGCGGCGACGTGCTTTCATTACTGTTCATCAAACCCGTGGCCATTGCAGTCAGCGAGGTCGGCGGCGAAATTGGGTAAGACCATCATCCTCGCCATTCGGTACGGGTCGCACCAATAACGAGCATACTCGAATAGATATTTAAAAATGCCTAGATTGCTTAGCCTACCGCATACTTAATGTGTGATTCAAATAACGTAAAACGAAGAAAACATTAGTCTCTCGGAAAAAAAGCAGATAAGTAGTTTCCAACTATCCTTTACGTTACGCCGTAACGGAGCGACGGATCGTCGTGATTTTTGGCATAGAGATAGTTTATGGGCCCGAGAATGACAGGCTACTTTTTATCCCGGATAAATGCACAGTTACCGAGGGCCAGCGCGCGATAACCGAATTCCATGCGGGCGAAGCCGCGGGCAAAAGCTAGTGTTTTAATAAATATAAAAAAATGTAACACGACTTTATCATTATACTAGCACGAGCTTTTACCACAAAAAAACTAAAAGAGTCCTTCAAACTTGAAAATAAAATTTGTAGGTACGAATTCGTTGGCGCACACATAAAACAAATCTGGCCGGTAAAAAAAGAGTTCAAAAAAAGAAAAAGAAGTTACGCAGTGGGGTAGTGGGGTGCGAAGGGGTGTGACTGGGTGGGACCGCCTCCCTCCCCTGACCCGAATACCACCCCTTGCGTAAGGCGGGTACACATGGTATTTTTTTTTAAGTTTAGCTTTTGTGTTTTCAAGGATTGTTTATGGCCAATGTTTAGGGTGATGGGAATAATAATAGAGGGAGAAGGGTAATTATTTATTTACACTAACTTTTTTATTTGTATATAAAAAAATAAGTACTACTTTTAGTTTTAAGTGATACCAATGTATTTTTCTTTTTGTAAGAGTAGTGATAAAATACGGCTGTGGCATCGTTGCCACACAGAATCGTTGATTAACTTTTACTGATGGTGTACAGAGCAAAAGGTGCGGATGTGTTAATATGACGGCAATTTATTTAAATGTTAATTTAGTTAAATGATTCAATCCATACTGATATTATAAATGTGAAAGTGTGCTTGTTTGTATGTTTGTCCTTCTTTCACGCCGCAACGGAGCAACGGATCGTCGTGATTTTCGTCGGCATAGAGATAGTTGCGAGGCGTCGGCAGGCCTCCAACCAGGTGGACTGACGACATCGTGAGAGTTGCGGGAAACCGCTGGATGCAAGTGGCGAGTTGTCGTTCATCGTGGCAATCTAAGGGGGAGGCCTTTGTTCAGCAGTGGACGTCTTCCGGCTGATGATGATGATGATGATGAGAGATAGTTTATGGGCTAGAGAGTGAGTGAAAGTGGCTACTTTTTATCCCTTAAAAATGCACTGTTCCCGAGGGAATAGCGCGCGATAACCGAATTCCACACGGACGAAGCCGCGGGCAAAAGCTAGTCATAAATAAATACGCTACAGACAACGCTACGGACAAATGACGCTAATTGACCTAGTTTCAGACTAAGCAAAGCTACTATATATAGCTAGCTACTGCAACGAATAAACATTCGTATATGAATAGGTACGTCAAACTTCCAAAACTCGAGGATGCGTATTTTCTATAAATAATATCTAGTGCAACCGGAGATGGACCCTGGGACCTTAAGCTTCTTAGTCAGGTTCTCTAACTGCAAAGCTATCCAGTCGTCAAAGAAAAAAAAACAAGAATGTTGATAATCTCTTCATTTTCTTCGAAGTTGGTTAATAAAATTTAATTTAAATAATGGATTACTGAAAGTAATTTAGGTAGGTACGTTAATTATTATTAAGTCTTAGACACTTATATCTTGTTTTTTTGCTTTTCAACACTTAATTGCAGTTTTCAGTGAGTTGTAAATTTAAAATGTTTCACAAAAGTTATTAACAATTTTGATACTTTGTATCTATTAGAAAAGTTTTAAATTTAGGTGCCTCTGGGGTAGTGCTTAATTTTACGCATAGCCGTGGAAAATTTACCTCGACGACCTTTAAATATTTATCAAATAACTCTTTAATGTTTGTGAAGTATTTAAATATTTGTATAAGGTACGTACGTTAGTAATTTATATTTATGTTTTACGGTTACTTTACGCATGTGTATGTGTAAATAAATGTTTCTCTCTCTCTCATGTAAGGTTCTCAATCCGCACTGAGCCCGCGTGGGAATTACGGCCCAAGCAATCTCATTCTGAGAGGAGGCCTGTGCCCAGCAGTGGGTCGTATATAGGCTGTCATGGACATTTGTTTTAAGCCGGCATTAGTTATAAAGTTTATTTTATAATTAATGAAACTATTGATTCTTAAAATCATATTCAGGGAACATAGAGTCTATACACGAATAGTTACTCAATAGAAAACATCTAGTTTTATTTAAGCACACATGTAATGAAACGTAAATAAAACTTAACTATTAACTAAATACCTACTTAAACATATAAGTAATGTACCTACTTATACATTGAAAGTAACCCTTTGTTTCCAAAATAAAATAAAAAAAAACTATGTATTTTATAAAAGTCTATGTTCTGTATCCATCTCGTGTGCACCGCCCTTGTAATGACGTCGACATATTGTGACAGACGAGCTTACGCCGATATTGAATACACCCCCTTAGGAGGGTGGGGGGGGGGGGTGTACAGTCACAGACAACAGATAATAAACTACAGATTAAGGCCTTTTTGTTTAATCTAGTTTAGAGAAATGTGCTGACTGACTCATCAACGCCCAGTTCAAACCTTTAAGTAACAGTAACTTATATAGTTCAACAGTCGGGACCCATTAGGTACTGGGAATTTTGGAACTTACGCCATAATAATAAATAAAATAAATAATGAATGTTATGAGCTTTCATTTGGGATATTAATTAAATAATTATCACGGGACAATTCACACCAATTGACCTAGTCCCAAAGTAAGCTTAGCAAAGCTTGTGTTATGGGTACTGAGCAACGGATAAATATAATTATATAGATAGATACATACTTAAATACATAGTAAACACCCAAGACCCGAGAACAAACATTCGTATTTTTCATACAAATATCTGCCCCGACCCGGGAATCGAACCCGGGACCTCAAGCTTCGTAGTCAGGTTCTCTAACCACTAGGCCATCTGGTCGTCATAATGTCTATCTAACGAAGACGAATTCCGCGTCACAATCGCTTCCAACACTTCTTTTTGTCAAAGGGGATGAAGGTAAAAAGAGATACTTTAAACTGTTAGACAACATTCGATCTTAGGTCACGATTTTGAACGGTTCCCGACCACTTCCCGACGGTTGAAGTTTACTTTAACTGTTGGACTTTTATACATATAAGCGGGTCATCTGATGGAAAGTAAACACCGCCGCACACGGCTGAGTTACGGATACGTTGCCGGCTCTTTGAGAGAAGAGTAAGCGGAAATTACACTAAGTTGTTCGCCGCATGCTGCATGCGGCGACCGCAAACCTTTAAAGATCACGGTAGTAAGACGACGTTCGTTGGCCAGTACTTAGTTTGAAACAAGTTCGGTGACGACTCAGTGTAATCGCCAGTATAGGATCGTTTCTTGAAGAAGTTTGAACTTTACTCTGACTCTACCTATATTAAGTACCACTTAAATACCTAAATAAGTATAGGTACTTAACAGAGTTCTAGACCACTAGACTCGTTTTTTCCTTTTTAGTTTTTATCGTAATTTTTTAAGAGTTTATGTTTTGCTATTGAAGACATTTTTCCTCTCGATCTCAAAAATCGGCTTTCAGATATTTTCGTGTTCTTGACTTTGTTATCGCCTTTGACTGTACGGCAATTGTGTTTTATTGTTTGTGTGGAATTAACGGGATTAAATATACGCGTGTACGTCTTACGCGATAAAGTTTGCTTGGGGTATTCGGAGTGGAACTTTGATCTCTGTGCTTCAAGACTGTTTTGTTAAATATAACAGTAATACGAGTAAGGTGAATTCGTGGGAATCGCCTGAATCCTTGTCTCTATGGACTAAATATTTCTACAGGCTTTCGTCGGTGATACTGCAAAACCGCGTAAGTAGTTTTTTCCATCCATATTATATTATATTTCCATCCGCCGTGATTTTTCGCTTAGAGATAGTTTATGGGCCAGATAGCGCCTACAGACTCACGCGAGAAGTCTCGGCGAGAAGTCTTGCCGAGGAAATTGCACGAAAACCGAGAAGGCATCTACACTCCTGACCTTCTCAATTGCATTCTCGATCGTTATCCGGAATGGACGACATTGCAGACATTAAGTCCACGGTCGCACTGAGACCGAACAAGAATGTAATACCGTTCTTGCGTCTCGCCCGAGAAACCGACACCGATCGGAGAACAGGCGAGCGCGAGAACGAGACGGCGAGAAAGCGATCACATTCACGCTTCTCGGGTGTTCTCGGGGGTTCTCGGCGTGAGTCTGTATGCGGCAAGAGAGTGACATAGGCTACTTTTTATCTCGGGAAAATGCACAGTTCCCGAGGGAACAGCGCGCGATAACCGAATTTCACGCGGGCGAAGCCGCGGGCAAAAGCTTGTAAGGTATAATTTTACTAACATTGTACGGTCCTGACAGTGAAAAATATACCTTATGGAAAAGGCTAGTTACGCGGTATTGCAGTAGCACCGACGCTTTGTCAAAGTAAAGCCAGCCTTAATGACAGCATCCCTTTCTCGCAGTACAGGGACGGACTTAACTATTAAGTAAGTAAAAACACTTTCTAAGGAGAAAGACTTACTAAAGCTTGCTGAGTCTTGGCTAACTTAGAAGGTATTTTTTTGTTTTTAACCCCCGTCACAAAACAGGGTGTTATAATTTTGACGTCAATGTCTGTCTCTCTCTGTCTCTGGCATCGTAGCTCTCCAACGGATGAACCGATCTTAATAAGTGGAGAACGACGTGCTTTACTGATTTCATCTATCTTTTTTTAAAGTTTCCTAATACTATGTACAAGGTTCTTACCGAAAAAAATAATAAAAAAAGTTGAACAGAAACTTTGGAAATTAAAGAAAATTTAACGATTATACAATTTTTTCTAATTTTCTAATAGCGCGTTAAAGCACGTTAAATAACAATCATTAGGATTGGTAAACCGCTAGGGATGTTTTATGTGCGACGCTGGTTAAATTTAAGAAATAAAGAAAGGTTTATTTCGTAAGTAATAAAAACACTAAAACTTACAATAAAAACTAAGGTACCTGGTAACACGACAGGACACCAAAAAGTTCACGAAGTACTTTTCGAGAATTCCACGGGAACTTTTGCAAAAACCCGGAATTTCAATTCGTTTGCAATTTATTGGTTTACGCGAGCGTAGCCGCGGATAAGGCTCTGTTTCCACCAGAGATGTGCGAGGATGTGTTGCGAGGAAAGTGTTATTCATGAACCAATAGGAACGCTTCATTTACCTCGCCTCGCTCCGCTCGGCTGTTTCCACCAGAGATGTGCTGTGCGAGGATATTTAAATGAAGCGTTTCTATTGGTTCATGAAAAACACATTCCTCGCAACATCCTCGCACATCTCTGGTTGAAGCGCCGCCTAAATGTTACTTTTTAGGGTTCGGAGCCAAAATGGCAAAAACGGAACCCTTATAGTTTCGCCATGTCAATCTGTCTGTCTGTCCGTCCGTCCGTATGTCACAGGCATTTTACTCGAAAACTACAAGATGTATATCAATGAAATTTGGAGTACAGATGTCTTGTCAAAGCCGCTATTTAGATTTGTAGTTAAATTACAAAAATAAATATTTATAGGGGGGGCACTCCATACACGTAGCAGAAATTGAAAAAAAAATTTTTAACTCGCATCAACGTGTGGCACATAGTTCGACAGCTCTTTTGAAAAGAGTGTAAGGTTTCTCAAAAACTTTTTTGATTGAGTGAAGATTTCCGGAAATAATCGCTCCCAAAGTAGCAAAAATTGTGTCCCCCCCCCTCTATCTTGTAAACCGTTTGTCCAAAAATATGCAAAAAATATGGAAAGGTAACGCTTAATAAATACTTTCAACGAAAATTGGTTTCAACATGATCGGATATACTATTTTTGAGTTATTGCCGAAAAACTGCGCAACAAAAGGACGTAAGTGCCGTGAAGATACGCTCTTTTTCTAGTAATAGATTTTAAGACTGTAGTAAGTGTTTTAATTGTGTTATAACGCACATAATATTACTTGATTTTTTTCGTAATGGCCACGGAACCCTATTTCGGGCGTGTCCGACACGCTCTTGGCCGGTTTTAATAATAATTGTTGCACCCTTTAACCGTAACACGACTTCCACTCTTTATGCAAATACTTGAACGTAACTAACGCTACAGCAAGGCTACTACGAAACTAGTAACTCGAAGTTCGTGTCGTGCGGTCCCTCTCACTCTCGTATCAAACAGCGTAAGTGTCAGAGGGACCGCATGACACGAACTTCGAGTTTCGAGTTTCGGAGTAGCCCAGCAGACATGACGTTTAATAAAGCATGTACTCACGACCCCGGCCGTGTCTGACACGCACCCTTTTCACTCACCATGTCAAAAATATCAAGTTGGGAGTCAAATTTAATTGCTCCTACTGCCCAGTGGGCAGCTTATTTTGCTTGTCGGTTTCACAGCTAGGCCTCATTTATAATCCATACTTAATATTATAAATGCGAAAGTAACTATGTCTGTCTGTCTGTCACGCTTTCACGCCAAAACCACTGCACCGATTTGGATGAAATTTGGTACAGAGGTAGAATAGACCTTGGGAAAGAACATAGGCTATCTTTTATCGCGAAAAAGATGCTTTAAGGGGTTGAAATAGGGGATGAAAGTTTATATGGTGGAAGTTCGTCGCTGTAGAAGATAAAACCATGAAACTCGGCATTTAGGCACTTAATAAGAAATAAGTCGGTATTTGTTTGAGCTTTTTCGAAAATTCGACCTGTGAGAGGGGATGAAATAGGGGATGAATGTTCATATGGAAGGTCGTCATTATCGAAGATAAATCGATGAATCTTTATTAAACTTGCCATTTCGGCACGTGATTATGAGATGAATAGAATAGGTACCCTAAATAAATTAAATACTTTCCAAAGTTACTATTCCACGCGGACGAAGTCGCGGTCAAAAGCTAGTAATTCATAAATATATGAAGGAATTAGGTAGTTTCTTGGATGAATAAAAATATAAAAAATATAAATATCATGGGACACTTGACACCAATTGACCTAGTCCCAAACTAAGCAAAGCTTGTACACTTACGATACTAGGCAACGGATAAACATACTTATATAGATAAATACATACTTAAATACATATTAAACATCCGAGACCCAAACAAACAATCGTATTATTCATACAAATATCTGCCCCGGCCGGGAATCGAACCTGGAACCTCAAGCTCAAGCGTAGGCCGGAAAATAAAATATTATTCGGTTTAATACGTCGGTTAATACTATCAGAAAATATTGGACACTATTTTTTCTAGCCTTTATAATAGCCGAAAAGGCAAAAAGTCCTTCTATCCCGGAAGGAAATACACAGGACTACATTAATATGAAAAAAACAATGATTACAAGCACGAATACACAATGGGTGCGATTAATGTACGTCCCAGCGTTGCTTCCTCGTATAACCTACTACTGCACGCCCTAACAATTTACGCCCTTATATAATTTCTACACGGTACAAGAATTATCCGCACCCAATACCGTCTTCCACGCAATTGTTTCAAACTTGTATCCAATTAAATAAACGAGCACAATACGAAATTCTAATTGACGTGAGCATTCCAAGTACGACCCTGTTTGAATTAATCCGACCGACCGCGAGTAGGTCAGGCAGCGGTGCGCGAAACCCGACCTACCCACTTAAGCGTACGTCTCAATTTCCAATGTCACGTATCTATGTAGTTATGTATGGGAGAGATCGATAAGGGTGTAAGTTGATGTGTGAGTGTGCATGCGTGTGTGCGTGCGTAAAAATGGCGGAAACGGATGTGCGTATAGTGCTAGTTGCTTGTGTGCGTCTCGATTCTGTTATTGACTAGTTCTGCCTCGCTGCGTGGCCTAGGGCTTTACTTTATTAGCTTTCGGTCTGATAGGTACCTACAGATAGTCTACTATGTATTTAATAAGATCTTATTAGTTTATCTGGGGACCAGTAGCGTAGCTAGGTGGACCAGGGCCCCAGTGCATAGAGAAAGAGTTGGGCCCTCCCCCCATCTTTCCACGTACATAGCTTGAACTTATATTGGCTTTCTAAATTACGTATAGATAGGAACAAGGCTAGGATACAGTGAGTTGAACTTATTCCTAGTATGCTCGAGCCTGCTCAACATTTTTTTCCTTTCTTTTTCTTTTATGCTCCTCTCTTGTCCGAGCTTAGGTTAAAGGGCCCCCTGCGCTCCGGGGCCCTGGTGCACAGCACCACGTGGCCCTACCATAGCTACGCCACTGCTGGGGACTAGCTGTCACCCGTGACTCCGGCTGCCAAGAACTCCTTTACCGATTTCCCATGGGAGCTATGTAAGTTTCCGGGATTAAACTAACTTATGTCCTTCACAGGCTCTGTAACGATCTCCATACCAAATATGATCTAAATCGCTTCCTTGGTCTAAGCGTAAAGAGGTAACAGATAGACAGACAGAATTTTGCATTTATATTCAAATTCAAAAAATCAAAATTCAAATGATTTATTCAGTAAATAGGCCGCAATGGGCACTTTTACACGTCATTTTTTAAACTACCAGCGCTTTCGGAAAGATCATCATTGCCAAGAAGAATGCGCAAGAAACTTGGCAGAAAGCTAGATAATAATAGTAAGGTGCTGGTTTATAAGTATTTATAGATAAAAAGGTATAAGTACATACCTTAAAGTTGGGTCACTTTAGCCCCGAAGGGTAACTTTGGCCATTAGGGTTGACTCGGTTGGTTTTGGTTTTGCTATTGCAATGAAATTATGGCACATTGACATAATGGTTGATATTAGCTGATCGTTTATATTTATACCTTACAGTTAGCTTTTGCCCGCGGCTCCGCCCGCGTGGTATTCGGCTATCGCGCGCTGTTCCCTCGGGAACTGTGCATTTTTCCGGGATAAAAGTAGCCTATGTCACTCTCGGGCCCATAAACTATCTCTATGCCAAAAATCACGTCGATCCGTCGCTCCGTTACGGCGTGAAAGACGGACAAACACACAAACACACTTTCGCATTTATAATATTAGTATGATGGATATACTAAGAGCTTATTTAATACGTCCATATATCCATCGATCCCAGCCTATATACGTCCCACTGCTGGGCACAAGAGGGCTTGGGCCATAGTTCCCACGCGGGCCCAGTGCGGATTGGGAACTCACACGCACCATTGAATTGCTTCGCAGGTTTGTGCAGGTTTCCTCACGATATTTTCCTTCACCGCAAAGCTCGTAATATACGTCTCGTATTTAATACGTATCGTTTTAAAAATAACTCTGTCACGTGGGCTTTGTTTTAATTTGACACTCCTATTTGTGATTTTCATATGGGTTAAGTTACCCTTCATTGGGTCAAAGGTACCCCAACCTTACGATAAATGTATTAGATTCAGCGTCTGCAGTTGCTCGCGCTTACGTGATGGTTGCTTCTTCACCCAACAAATATAAGTGTAGTATACACGACATATATCCCGGGGGATCGATAAGGATGGAAACAATCCCGTTTGGGTCGGACGTGATCCGTTTGCGGTCGGTTGACGTGTACATATTATACAAGGTGCGCCCTGTAACAGGAGCAAAAAATTAAGCCACAGCTTCCACTCTTCCAACTTTTGAAAAAAACTTGTGTTATGATTTTTATTATAGTAATTTTGTTACGTGACAGGCGATGTCATTTAGGCTATTGGATGCCGTACATTGAAAATACCATTTAATTTGTTTGGAATAAACATAATGATAAAATTACTTAATTTTTTAAAGTTGTAGAACTAAAGTAGTTCCATTTGAGTACCTGTGTTTAAATTTTTTGCTCCTGTTAATATTAATTGTTTAGTATGAGTTTTTTTTTCGCTACTAGTTATTCCTGTAATAGTTGAAAGAAAAGCAGATTATGCACCTCGCATTAAGTAATTTATATTGCCCTCGTGCTTTTTAAAGCCCTCGCTAACGCTCGGGCTCCAAATTGGCACTTGGTGCAATATTAAATAACTTTCTGCTTGGTGCAACAATCTACTATTAAGTGTTTGCCAGTCTATTTTTAAAACTGTTCACTGAAGGTGCACTTATGACAGATTAGGGGAGTGCATTCCACGAGTTAGCAACACGATAGGATACGGGCTAAATAATGGGCGACCTTAGCACTACATAGCATACTTTTCCGTTGGAAAGAAGTCCTTTGGATGGACCTTTACGAAGATCTTTTTGTCCTCTCCTTTGGACCTTTGAAATAGAAAGAAGAAAGGAAAATTGGTGTAGGATGTAGGCTATATCTATCGCATTATATTAATTTAATCTTGTTAATAATTTATGTCTGTATCGTTTTTTTTTTCAATCAAAAGAAAAATATTAAATATCACGAAATTTTTATATGCGGTTGGTATTAAAGGTCATGTCAAAATAGTATCAAACGTATATTGTATGCTAATAAAATAATGTAACAAACAGCAGTGGCGTGGCGTCAGATATTTCCGTGGTAAAGCCGAAGCAAGGATCGCTTACATCTTTCATAAATTCCGTATGTCTTGTTGTTCTATTTTGTAAATTTTGGGCAAGCCGGTGGGAATAGGGTTCTATGGAGGCCACTGACAAACAGTACAATGAGTATTTTGCAACGTTTTAGCAATTCAATTAGACCTAGGAGTCAAAATAATTAGAATTTGTAATATGTTAACTGGGTTTTTAGGGTTCCGGAGCCAAAATGGCAAAAACGGAACCCTTATAGTTTCGCCATGTCTGTCTGTCTGTCTGTCTGTCCGTCCGTCCGCGGCTTTGCTCAGGGACTATCAAAAGCTGTAATTTTGCACGGATGTATATGTAAACTATGCCGACAAAATGGTACAATAAAAAACTTAAAAAAAAAATTTTTTTAGGGTACCTCCCATAGACGTATAGTGGAGGTGATTTTTTTTCATATCCAACCCTATGAAGTGGGGTATCATTGGATAGGTCTTTTAAAACCATTAAGGGTTTGCTAAAATGATTTTTCGATTTAGTGATTTGTTTGCGAAATATTCAACTTTAAAGTGCAAATTTTCATTAAAATCGAGCGTCCCCCCCCCCCTCTAAAATCTAAACCGGTAGGTGGAAAAATTTGAAAAAATTCAGGATGGTAGTAAGTATATCAAACTTTCAAGGAAAACTATAAAGGTTAAGTTTGCTTGAGAATTATTAGTAGTTTAGGAGTAAATAGCAGCCTAAGGTATAAAATATACCTAAACTATGGAAGATTCCGGATAAAATACGAAATCCTTAGAAAAATATTACTTATTTTTTTCGTAATGGCTACGGAAGCCTATTTCGGGCGTGTCCGACACGCTCTTGGCTGGTTTTTTTATTATGAAATATGCAAGCGTCAAATGTCCACAAACACACTCACAAACTTTCGCATCAATAACATTAGTAATATTAGAGTTATCGTTCTAGTTAAAGTTAGGTTAACCTCGATGCCGCGCTGTTGCGCTAACTATCCCATTACAGTTATAATAACTGAACGTACAGTTACCACGCTTCTATTGGTCCAACTATGTTCGGTTTAACTACAGAAGTTAATCACCTACTGAATCAAAATTAGTAATTTAATGGAATTAAGATTAAACTTTGGTTAAACCTGATCAATATCTAACCGGCCGTCAAATCTCCGGTTAATAACCTAACCTACAGTCAAGGAAACTGGGTTCCCTTATCTTGCATAATATCGATTCTCCGAAATAAATTTCGCATAACAGGTAACTCATATTTTTTTAGCCGAATGATACTTTTGCAAAATTATCAGTTCAAATAATAGTAATTTCTCAGAATATTAAATAGCAGAACACTCTTATCGCCGAATATACTTCTGCAGAACATTAGTATCGCCGATTTTTATATGGCATAATGGCATAGCAAAATACTAGTTTGGACTATTGTATTTTCACGGAATTTTAAATAGCGCTGACTTTAACATGGCGTAATAACATAGTTAAAGGAACTAACAGCTACCATAAGAATGGGTTAAGGTTAAAGCAAGGCCAGCAAAGTAAGCGTGCTGTAACAGCAGCAGGCAAAGCGCCAGAACAGAACAGCAGCTACATAGTTTAGTTCTTCGACGAATTTTCGTATTCCGGATTCTATCGGGCAAAGAAAGTCCAAGCATAGCTCTCTCCTTGTTTAGAATATTTTGAACAAATTTAATGTCTGTAGATACTATTACACCAACCCACTTTTATTTTATGTATTATCCAACGGTGGGATCTTTATTGGTTAATGTTAGATAAAAGTTTATTAGATCTAAGTTAAATTGTACTATTTGTGACCAAATAAACATTAAGACAAAACGTTAGAACATTTAAATTCGTCATTCCGAATTACGTTCTGCGACGCACGTACAAAGTTCAAGGTTGGTTATGCAACAAATGGATTTTTGACAATATTGATTTTGAATTCTAGTACTTTGCTATAGAGTATATTTCGCGTCCTACAAAACAGTAAGACATTTAAATAAAAATGCTAATGTATGCATTTATTCAGCGTTTTAGTTCAATGTTTTTGCAAAGATAGTTTTTATTCAGTGACTAACTTTTTTGGTTACGAAATGAAATATCTTTGAATTCTGTTGCGGGTTCGGTCCCCGGTCGAGTTGATGTTTGTATGAAATACTTTTTTGAGATTAAGGTGAAATTTGGTAAACAGATAGTACAAGTCCCGCCCGGGGACGGGCATAGAATAGTTTTTATCCCGGAAAATTGCATAGTCCCTGCGGGATAGCAATAAACGAATTCTACGTGAACGGAGTCGCGGGCAACAGTTAGTTGATGAATAATTGAAACTAATATTGTCGTCTTCGATATTTTAATTAGAATTTTGTTTAGACCGTATACTAAAAAAATATATTAAATGACTTCCTAAAGCGTGCATTATAAAGAGCCTATTTTCCATCTCCTTCTGTCCATTCCTATAGTGAACAGACTGTTCCCTATTTAATTAGGACTGCATTTTAATTTGATCACATATTTGTTACTATCTTAGCTAGCTATACACACACAAAGGCAAACCTTGCAATTTATATAGTGCCTTTACCTACATGAAAAAATCTGAACTGACAATTAAGAAAAACTATTTATTAAAGTCACAAACACAACAACCTACATAAGTATTTTTTTTTTCATAATTATTGTTTACAATAAAAGGTAGGTATGTTAGGTACAATAAAATTAAATAAGTCATTAATTAATTAAGTATATCTCAAATTCAACGGTTATGGGGAGAGATTACTTTATGAAATAAGTTCGATAAAAGATAAAGATAAAATATTTAAACATCACATTTTTTTATTTCGCGTTTGAACATCGGTTTTTCACTGTAATCTTTTATTTGTACACGTTTGTTTTAAATACAATAAGATGTTAACCGTAGTAACTGGACGTCTATAGGGGAGACATATGTCCAGTTGGCATCTTACGGCTGATGATGATGATGATTATGAGTAGGTATAGGTACAGTAGAAAAAATATCTACTTATAATAATAGAAACGCCTGGAAGCCACAGACAGTTTTTGTATACTCTGCTAATTATAGGTAAGTAACGTACAGACAGTTTTTTGTGAACATTAAGTTTTTATGCTACAACAGAGCTAATAAAACTGGCTAAATAAATTCGAGTCGGGCTTCGCACGAAGAGTTCCGTAGTATTCGTACTTATAATGTTTGAGATATTTCAATAACATTCTATTCATTTGACGACCGGATGGATAAGTGGTTTTAGAACCTGACTACGAAGCTTGAGGTCCTGGGTTCCGGCCGGGGCAGATATTTGTGTGAATAACACGAATGTTTGTTCTCGGGTCTTGGATGTTTAATATGTATTTAAGTATGTATTAATCTAATATAAGTATGTTTATCCGTTGCCTAGTATCCATAGTACAAGCTTTGCTTAGTTTGGGACTAGGTCAATTGGTGTCAAGTGTCCCATGATATTTATTTATTATTTATTTATTATTCTTCAAATAACCTTATCTCACCAGTACAGAAAAGCTGTCAACTTTCGACATTGTCATTTCAAACTTCAATACTTATCTCAAAAGTAGTTGAACCATTTTTAATCAAATATAGCTAAAAATTACCGCAACCAAACTCACACGTCAATGAACCTACATCGAAATCAGTCCATCCGTTTGAGAGAGATGCCACAGACAGAGAGCCATTGGCGTCAAATTTATAACACCCTCTATTTACGGCGGGGGTTAAAAATGTTGAAAATTCGGAGCATTTTAAAATTACTTTTGAAGCACATTTCCAAATATAATATCGTTTCACCAAACAGA
The DNA here is from genome assembly GCF_025370935.1 of Choristoneura fumiferana. NCBI lineage: Eukaryota > Metazoa > Arthropoda > Insecta > Lepidoptera > Tortricidae > Choristoneura > Choristoneura fumiferana. The sequence continues at coordinate 2,723,603 of NC_133488.1, read as the reverse complement.
CAATTCCGTCTTTCGTCGCAATATTAAAAGTTCATAGAATTCCTCGGGGCGGGTCAATGACCTACCGCCGGAGACAGCGCGTCTCCACTCGCTCACGTCATCACAACCAAATTACCACAACCAGCGGACAAAAACGGAACTACACTATTGCTTACAAATATCTATTCTTAGCATAGACGCTAGCGCCACAAAAACTCACCAAGTTAAGTTTGTAGCGTTTTGTTTGCGGAAATGTAATGTTGTCGTGCGTTTGGAATATGAATTATGAATTCGAAATTAGAATGCCGTTTGCGTTTCGATATTGATTATGATGACAATTGGATACTAAGGAAATGTAGGTTTATGAGGCCATAATTTTATGACAAGAAGTATACTTACATATATGTACTTGCATTATAAAGCAATGGTGTATCCGTTAGTAGCTGCTAAGAAGAGCATAACTTTTTTTCTTGGAGCAGAAACACTAAGTGATTTCGAATATGAATGAGTTTATATTATAGTTTATCTTGGCCGTACTACTCGAGGGCACAGGTTTTCGTCCAGAATGAGAGGGCTTGGACCATAGTTTCCATGTTGGCCCAATTAGAGCCAAGTTAGAGTTGCTAAACAAATTTTATAAATTTTAAATCAGATCACTACGGTAATAGGTAGGCATAAAATTTCAAACAATTAAACAATTTTTGAGATTGGCCACAATTGGCGAAGTTATTGGTAAACGTTAATAAAAGTACAAACATGATGGAAATGGAACCGTTATTTATAAAGTCGGTTAATAATCAACTAGGGTATAAAAATCATAATCACACACATTTCAAAGAAAGATACAAGAATAACTGAGTTGACTTGATTTTAAAAGATACAAGAAAAACACAGTAAGTACCTATATTTTGTACGGCTTCACTGCTAAATGGATTTTTATAATACTTTACTCGTACTTTAAGGTTTTTTTTTATCAATAACAATATATAATTTTTATAATCGATTCCAAACGTGTGCGCTATATGTCACAATCATAATAACATTCAATTGCCCTTATTTAAATAACGCGTTACTCAGAACCATAAAATATCAATTGGTATGACTGAAATGACCATAAAATTCAATTTATGTTAATCGCACAGAGTAACGCTCGTTTAACAGAATCTACTCGTACGTACATTTGTATGTATATTGAAATGGTGTGAAATGTTTTTGTGGTAATGAACGCATTATTGCGAGTACGGACGGATTAAATTAAATAATAAGCCTTTTAGTGTTTCACTGTTGATCGGAATTGGATAAATTGAAACAGGATATTTGTGTTATTTTTATCAGAAATAAGTTTTCATTGAATGTGATGAATCGAATTTTTCCGATATCAGATCCTTTATTTTATGTTTTTTAGTTGCGAATAAGTATTATTAACAGTTTGTTGCCGATCGATACTCATTGCTAAAGGTGCTGCCGATTTGCCCATAGTAGTCAAGATGTTACCAAGAATATGTTTGAGATGATTTCATTCTGTTAAAACTTCTGAGAGTACAAACAATGTAACCTTACCTCGTATTTGTTTATTTGAAGTTTTGGAATAGCTTTTTCAACTACTAATCTAATGATTCTTACGAAACTTTGCGAACACATTTGATTACATTGATGATAATTTGATTTTAATTTGTCTGATGTTGTACCTTGTTAAGAGATGGACCATGGAGCTCTTATAGTAACCCCCTTGTGTTTGGGTTCACTTTTCTTGCTTTTAAACTGAGCAGATCAACTAACTCTCTCCGAAACTGTTCACCGCTGCATTGGAGGATGCTTTTAAGGTTTTGGACTGGAAAGGACGAGGCATCAACATTAATGGCGAGTACTTCACTCATCTTCGATTCGCCGACGACATTGTAGTCATGGCTGAGACCATGGAGGACCTCGGTGCTATGCTCGCTGACCTCAGTAGAGTTTCCGACCGAGTTGGCCTGAAAATGAACATGGACAAGACGAAAGTCATGTCTAATGTCCATGTTGTACCAACTCCCGTAATAGTCGGAGACTCTGCGCTCGAAGTTGTTGACGACTATGTATACCTGGGACAAACGGTCCAGTTAGGTAGGTCCAACTTTGAGAAAGAGATCACTCGTCGAATCCGACTCGGCTGGGCAGCGTTCGGGAAGCTTCGCAGTGTCTTTTCGTCCAAATTACCGCAGTGTTTGAAGTCAAAAGTCTTTGACCAGTGTGTGTTGCCAGTGATGACATACGGATCTGAGACGTGGGCGCTAACGATGGGCCTCATGAGAAAACTCAAAGTCACTCAGAGGGCTATGGAGAGGGCTATGCTCGGGGTTTCTCTGCGGGATAGAATTAGAAATGATGATATCCGCAGTAGAACTAAGGTTACCGACATAGCCCGAAGAATTGCGAAACTAAAGTGGCAGTGGGCGGGGCACATTGCTCGCAGGACGGATGGCCGATGGGGCCAGAAGGTTCTCGAATGGCGTCCGCGGACCGGGAGACGAGCTGTCGGTAGGCCTCCAACAAGATGGAGCGACGACTTGGTTAAGATCGCGGGATCGCGGTGGATGCGGAAAACACAAGACCGGTCTGAGTGGAGAGCCTTGGGGGAGGCCTATGTCCAGCAGTGGACGTCTTTCGGCTGACATGATGATGATGAGATCAACTAAACAACAATGCTACGTGGGAGTTTGAAAGGACCACCTACGCTAGTCAAATGTCAAACAAAACTATGATTACCAAAAATATTGTAAATTAAAAGTTAATTTGTTAAAAGTTGTAAAAAGAAGTTCTGGAAAGTGTAGGATTTAGTCCAGATTATTATTTCTACTTTTTAGTTTAGTTGATTATTTAAAATAAGATAGTCGAAAATATTTTTTTACCCATTCTTATTCTTTTATAACGCGAATACAGTGCTTAGCTGAAATGTGCTAAGACTGACTTATTATGCTAACTTTAATCTGAAAAGTGGTTCCCAATCTTACGATACAAAGTATAAATAGTAGTGCTAATGTTTATTGCGGTTGGCCAGTCGAAAACGAAATTTAGAATACGAAATTTACGACTCAAAGCGACTTGGGTGTTAAAACATTCGAACGTCCATAATATGGCAGATAGATTGTTGGTGTAACAGAGAAGCTGCAGGCAAAAGGTTAGTTTTTTATGGCTATTGCAAGTATTGCAACTTACTTTGTTACAAATGTTGCATTGTACAATCGAGCATTCAATTTATATTTTCATTCAAACTATCATCATTCATCCCTTGAACTTCTCCTATTTAGTTTTTTTTAAATGATTTATTGATGCGCAGAACCATGTTAAAAAAATGGCAATTTTAATTTCCTATTGTTTAAATTCTTTGCGTGGACTTTAATAATAATCTATTTCACTTTTATAACTTCACCCAATTTCAGTGATTTGATTGACTAAAATTTGGTACGCTCCATATAAATTGACTGAAAATGCAAATAATAATAATAATAATAGTTTATTTTTCGACTAACTTGGATCATGGATCAAATGCAGTCAACGAAAATGATTTACTTAAAAAAAAAATACGAAATTTTTATTTAATGCTACTTGATAGGTACTCATTGAAAATATTTAAACAAAAATTAAGTTTTAAAGGAAGACGAATCGCAAAAAAAATTACCACAGTAAAATCATCTGCCTGATATAATCGATGTTCTCTACTTCGCATATTGTATCCACATTTTACAAAATACGGAAAATCGTAAAACCGAACGAGTCCATGAAACAATGGCCACCGCCACCGCAACCGCGGTCCGCGCCCGCACCGCTGGCGCAACGCAACGGTCGTAGTGGTCAGACATAAGTAGAGAACCTATATATGTTTGTACCTATATATAAGTATTTTAAGCCGGGTCTCCACTGAGTGAGTCGCGGAGTGAAGCAAGTGCATGAGGCATGATTTTGTTTGATACAGGGCTCAAATCGCACCGAAAATGGCTGCCGCGCGAGTCGTTACATTTTTTCACGTGAAAATTGTCGTATCGTCCGTGCGATGGGAACGCGCTCCGGCCGCATTTACGAGGACCTTTAGCGTTATGCAATGCAATGTTTATGACCCGCCGATACGTGCATATTGTATGCATTTTCGTGTTGTTAAATATTAAGAAAATCGATATTGATACCTGTCTGTATTATGAAGAGTTCAAAGAGTTTGACAGCGTAGTCCTTTGTGTACAAAAAATTTAAGGAAATTTACTTAAGAAAGAAGTCCATAGGTCAATAAATAAATAAGTAGGTAGAACAAATTAAAATTATTCCTCTTTTATATAGTTTTAATTAAGTTTGAGTTAATTAATAAATAAAATAATAAATATCATGGGACACTTCACACCAATTGACCTTGTCTCAAACTAAGCAAAGCTTGTAGTATGGATACTAGGCAACATACTTAGATAGATAATTACATACTTAATACTTAAATACATATAGTATTATAAGCTAAGTAGTGTATAATAATCGTGACTATTATACCGTACCAGAGGGTGCATATTAAGCTATAAACAAGAATAAATTCTTGTTAAGGTTCCGGAGGTTTTTTTCGTAGTTAGGGTACAGTTAGCATCATAAGTAGCTGTACACTTTCGTACTTTGTCGTTTACCTACTAAACGCCATGCAAGATTGTCAATGTGTCAATGCGATTGAGTATAAAAGTGATCCGCTACTTTTAACGCTGACTGTAGGTACATACATAAAATTACTAATAAATACTAAATTGTAAAAAAAAAATATTTTACATGCGATAAGACCGCCTCGTGTCCCGCATTTTTTTTTTGTAGATTTATTTTATTGTAGTGATTCGTGGTGTTCAAGAAATAATATTTGCATTGATTATGTTCCATAGGTTGTATTATAAGTATATTATGATAATTTATTGAATCAGGCGTTACTTTGCGGAGGTCGATATCAATGAACTATAGTAGATTGTACGACAAGAGCATAAAACGAGCCATTTTACCCGAGACGTTCATATAGCGGCTATATTATATTATAGCCATCCGAGCCGCTACGGCGAGGGTGGATAGAAACGTCGAGGGGAAAATGGATTTAATGCTCGGGTAAAAGCACACTGTGCTTTTCACTTCGATTGCGAGGAGGTGAGATAACAACAGAGGAACATTGTTCACTTACTAAGTAGGTACCTTTTATTTTTCATGCTTATTTCATAGTTATTTTGATTTATTTGATTGATTTTTAGTTTTATACAAATTAATAATTATTAAAAAAATACATGGACACTTTTACGTTTGTGGCTGTTTAGGCCGGATTGCCTTGGTCTTAGACGAAGATTTTACTTTATGCACTAGAGCATAAAAAGTCATTTTATGTCGCCTAGATCCAGTATAAACATGAACTTTACGAGCATGAGAAGTGAAAAAAGAATTTATTTGAAGGTCGCGGGTGAGCAAAGAAGTACTTTTATTTCATTTATATTATGATAGTTTTGTAGGATAACTGTAGCTGTAGTCCTACGAATCGGCGCACGAGTTGATTGGACGCAGGAGCTCATTACACTTATCAGCGCCATTAACCCAGTACGCATGCGCGAGTTGATATTTCACCATAGGTGATTGCCCACCCATGCACCTAAATAAATTACCTACACTACCTAATCATCATCATCATCATCATGTCAGCCGAAAGCCACTGCTGGACCAAGATCAGACCGGTCTTGTGCTTTCCGCATCCAACGCGATCCCGCGATCTTAGCCAGGTCGTATAGAATCAGAAATGATGATATCCGCAGTAGAACTAAGGTTACCGACATAGCCCGAAGAATTGCGATACTGAAGTGGCAGTGGGCGGGGCACATTGCTCGCAGGCCGATGGCGTCAGAAGGTCCTCGAATGGCGTCCGCGGACGACGTCGGCGGGAGACGATCTGTCGGTAGGCCTCTAACGAAATGGAGCGACGACACTACCTAATACCTTATTTACTCGTAAATTTCATAAGGGTAATTACATAAGGTTTAAAATAACTAGTATTTAGTCAACCATCTGTTGTTGTTAGGTCTCTGACGCTCGTGATAGCATTCACCATATTTTCTACCCTCGTCTTAAACCGTGTGACAGAATGAAATCTAAAAACTGGCCAAGTGCGAGTCTGATTCGCGCACGAAGGGTTCCGTACCATTATCTAATCAAAAAAAAAAAAAAAACAAAATCATTTATAGTAAATAGGCCGCAATGGGCACTTTTACACGTCATTTTTTAAAACTACCAGCTGCTATATACGTCCCACTGCTGGGCACAGGCCTCCTCTCAGAACAAGAGGGCTTGGGCCATAGTTCCCACGCGGGCCCAGTGCGGATTGAATCGCTTCGCAGGTTTGTGCAGGTTTCCTCACGATGTTTTCCTTCACCGCAAAGCTCGTGGGTAATTTTCAAATGTAATTCCGCACATGAATTTCGAAAAACTCAGAGGTGCGAGCCGGGGTTCGAACCCACGACCCTCTGCTTGAGAGGCGATAGGTCAAACCACTAGGCCACCACGGCAAGTGAATATGCGACTAAATATTCTATGAATATTTCAAGCGTCTACTTGTTGCCGTTATTAATATCGAGCAAAAAACGGCTAAAAATCACGCTTGTTGTATGGGAGCTCTCCTTAGATATTTATTTTATTCTGTTTTTAGTTTTTTTTGTTATAGAGGCAACAGAAATACCATAATCTGTGAAAATTTCTACGTCTAGCTATCTCGGTTCATGAGACAGACGGACAGACGGACGGACAGCGAAGTCTTAGTAATAAGGTTTCCGTTTTTAGTCTTTGGGTACGGAACCCTAAAAACGATCGTGATTCCAAGTGTGTTAGACGATAAGGCCCTGTTCACATTATTCCAGTTAAACCGTTCCAGTAGCGTTACATTGCGGGGTCACAATCCAAACGAGTTATACAAGATTCCTATAAAAGAGTGCATGTAAATACAATAGATATTGAATAATTGAATACAATTTCTTTAATTAAGTTAGGCTTTGCAGGTGGTAGGACCTTGTGCAAGGTCCGCCCGGATCGCTACCACCATCTTGCTCGCTAATCCTGCCGTGAAGCAGCAGTGCTTGCACTGTTGTGTTTCGGTGTGGAGAGTAAGACAGCCGGTGAAATTACTGGCACTTGAGGTATCCCATCTTAGGCCTCTAGGTTGGCAACGCATCTGCAATCCCCCTGGTATTGCAGGTGTCTATGGGCGGTGGTGATCTCTTACCATCAGGAGACCACTTGCTGGTTTGCCATCCAGTCAAATAAAAAAAAAAAAAAGGCTTCAACTCGACTTCCCATCGTTTAAATTGATTATCTGTAGCCGAAGCTCTCTTTATTCTAAGTTTTGTAAACCTGACAACTGTAATATATAATATATATTATTATTGTTTCAAATTTTATCTTATTTTTGTAAAATTAACATGTAATACCCACCTAATTATGATATATTATGACTGTGGATAATTCACTGTGTACTGTAGGTATATAAATGTTAAATTTGCACGCCGAATTCCGGTAAGATATGCAAGATACTAAGTACCTAGGTACTGTTATATTGACGACCAGATGGCCTAGTGTTTAGAGAACCTGACTACGAAGCTTGAATTGGGTTCGATTCCCGTGTCGGGGCAGATATTTGTATGAAAAATACGATGTTTGTTCTCGGGTCTTGGGTGTTTAATATCTATATCTATATAATTATATTTATCCGTTGCTTAGTACCCATAACACAAGCTTTGCTAAGCTTACTTTGGGACTAGGTCAATTGGTGTGAATTGTCCCGTGATATTTATTTATTTTTATTATATTCCACCTGTTGTAAACATATTCAGTGAATAAATAAATTATCATTCATTCATTCATTCAAGACCGAGTGTCATGCTACTGGAACGGTTTTACTGGAATCATGTGAACAAGGCCTAAGGCTCTATTCTACGTAAGGTACACGCATAGCGACGGTTTTATACTCCTAAACGAACTAAACGAGCCAGCTTTGTGCACTGTGCCGTGTTCTTGACACATGCATGTTAGGGACGGTGGACACATACTAATGCGGCCGAGGGGGCTATTACGACACGCTGACTATACACACATCACACACACACACAAAAGTGTCGGGATACTCATTACCCCTAGATAAATTTGATATGGTCTCCTGTCTGTTCCTCTACCTTGCTTGCTTGCTTGCGTGGGAACTACGGCCCCAGTTCTCTCATTTTGAGTAGAGGCCTGTATCCAGCCAGTGGGACGTTTATGGGCTGGCATGATGATGATTTGACGACTTTTTTATTTTATTTTTTTATTCGACTGGATGGCAAACGAGCAAGTGGGTCCCTTGATGGTAAGAGATCACAACCGGCTATAAACATCTGCAACACTAGAGGTATTGCAGATGCTTTGCTAACCTAAAGGCCTAAGATGGGATACCTCAAGTGCCAGTAATTTCACCGGCTGTCTTACTCTCCACGCCGAAATACAACAGATTAGCGAACAAGATGGTGGTAGCAATCCGGGCGGACCTTGCACATGGTCCTACCACCTGCAAAAATTTGATTTGCTATGGCAGCTGGCATTAAAATTGTTATAAAACCGATATTACCCATTATGAGATGAATATTTGACATGACTGTGATAGACATAAAGAAGATCCATGAAGGCTTCAACTGGGGGCAAACACGGATAGAAAAAACAACAACAACAAATAAATTATTAATATTATTATTATAAAAATAAATTTTAAAGTCGCCCTATAGTTGAAAGTCACTTTGGTTTACGATAATCTTTTAGAAGGCATTAAAGCGTGCGACATTAAGCTACGGCCTCTAGAATCGCCCCCTCGGTTCAACGCAACGCTCAAGGTTAACTAGCACTAACTGCGTATTTTTAAGCCTAGTCTTTAGTTACAGCAAATTGCAGTAACAGTCCTTTTCGCCTGGCTCGTTAAGCATGAATTATGGACGACGGTTTGGACTTTTTCGGAATTTACATCGCCAAAGAATAATTACACTTTGCGTCTATAATTTACATGGAAATGTGGTTTTCATTTAGTTATTAATAATGTAGGGATAGACTTTAATAAAGAAATGTCTCTTCAGGCTGATCTTAGGCCTGGGGATCGTAGTCCGAAAGAGCGTCAGAAAATTGTATTTAAGCTACCGAGTTGAGAAACTTCAATAGTGTGATGCAGGGTGTCGCAGTTGTTCTGTGTGACGACTAGATGGCGGTAGGAGTCACTACAATATCATCGTCATCATCAGCCTACAACAGCCCACTGCTGGACATAGGCCTCTTCCATGGCGCGCTACAACACTCTGTCTTCAGCCCCTCGCTTTGAGGGTCGCTGGCGGCGAATGGATGCGAGCAGGGGCTGAAGACAGTGTTGTGGCTACAATATCAAAACTCAAGTATTGAGTATTTGTATAAAAAAAGGCTATTTAAATATTTGAAATAATAACTGAGACCACAAAATTAATACGAGTATAACTAGGCTAATGTATGAAAAAACTAATCCTTAGAGAAAACTGAATAGCGTATCAGGGTGGGACGTTTTTGTAATCAGTTTCGCTGATTACTTTGGCAGACGTATGGAATATCAATATTACATCAGTATACACAAAGTTTTCAGTAGTGATTAAGTATCTTTGACTTCACATTATTATTATAGCTGCTTTTTTTAAATTATATATGCATAATACAATAACTCAATATCCTCTCCATTCCGTTCCATAGTGGCTCTTTCCTCGGTCAACTTAAATACCAATGTATTGTAAGTAAATGAAAATTACCATGCAACGAGTAAACGCAGTCAACCTTATGGTCACCCTGCCAAATAGCAGCTTCTCGGTTATATTTGTAAAATATAGATTTTTTAGGCTTAGAATAGGTACGTTAGTTTTGGTGTTTTTTCTTTTTTATATTCGCAACATCCAAATCATTGACTAGTCCCAAGGCAAGCAATGAAATAAATTTTGTTGTTGAACCAAACGTTGGTAACTGGAAATAAACGCCTTCGTATTTTTCCATTTTATTTACTTAAGCATTCGTATAGTAATCTTATTAAAAGATTTGTATTCGAGAATATACTTGTAAGTACTCAAAGATAACGTTTTTTCGTGAAAAAGAGAAATATATAGAGGATTATTGTGTGAAACGAAAATAATACGTATACACGTTTTTGTTCAATTTATTACTATGTGTGCGGTAATGATTTTCTTTGTTCGTGAATTTGTTTTGCTTAAAACGATGTTGTTTCAGCTGTTGTTTGTGAAAAACATATTAAAGTATAGTCACCAGCACCTGTATCTGACACAGCAAAGCGTGCATAAATATTTATCTGATATGATAACATAAAATTATATTAAATATAATGACCCGGATAACTCACGTCTTAAATCGAGTTTACTCGACATGTTTCGGGCTAATCCGTAGCCCTTCGTCTTAGGAGCAACGCGACTCAGCGGCTGCTGCAACACGCGCACTGCGCGCCGCCGCTCTGCTCGCGCGACTACCCGACGAAACTGACACCGGCACACAACTACCCGCGTTTTCATCATCATTACAACTGTCAAATGTAGGGTAGCACACATCCACTAACAACATCGCTCTGTAAAGGTACGTTCACCCACACCGATGACGCAGCACCAGTATTTAACACCGTTTTCCAACTCGGAGGTACCGTCCAACCACTATCCCGGTTGAAATTCGGCCGACGACAATCTCGATGGCTTCACGCACTTTCCGCGGAATGAAAAATTTCTCTCTCGCAAGTACAGATACCTTATCAAAAGTTGTTCTAGTAAATTATTCTAAATTGTTTAAAAAATGGAGGGTGGGGGTAGGAGGGTGAAAAATACTTTAAAACCATTTCATACCAACCAGTTAAATATACCTACAAAAAAACATAATAATCGATCCAGCCGTATCGAAGTAGTTAGATCACAAATACCGCGCGTGACGCGAAATTTTTATATATTACATAGATTTTGCGGCAATTGACATAGCTTTTGACCGGGGCTCTGTCCGCGAAGGAATATATAAAAATCAACCTTCAATATTATCTCCTTAACCACCGCGCCAACATTTCATCCCTGTTCCACCCTTTCAGGGTTGACTTGTCAGTTGTTTTTAGATTTTTTGTTTGTTGAATTTTATAACTCTTAAAAGGTATTCATATATTTAATAAAATTCGCATTTTTAAATTAGTAAGATAAATATTCTCTTAACGTTACATAAATTATTAAAAATACATCTTTTGAAACTCAAAAACCACTATATTTCTATATTATTATTATGTTTTCGATGCCTTCATGTACTAGGGCGCCCGAACCCGCCAGAAGCTACCACAAACTCGTTTTGAGGTATGAAAGTACAAACAATAAGAGTATAAGTACACAGCGCTGGAAACTGCATGGTCATCAAATCGGTTTTGAATTCATCAAGCGCGAGTCGCACAAGCAATCAGGTTTGGAAACTTTACCACGGTGATTCTGGAGATGTGATATCGATCAACCCTATAGGGTTGATTGGGATCACGTTGTGTATATGTCGGCGGCCGATCGTAAAATCCGCCAGATCACGAAATTCCTAACTACGAGTACAATAATACAGCTAAACAAAACAATAAACATATACATATGTAATATGTAGTTGATACAAAAAAAGGACACCCTCAGCATGTGTCATGGCACGCGGTGCCACGACGCTGATTTTCAGTGGGTCCACAGTAACTTAAAACTAAACCAAGTTAGACAAACACAAGATGATACATGACATACAATTAAACCTAAAAAGAGAGAATAGTGACACACATTACGCATTAGAGCTTACAGGCAAAAACAAAATTGGAACAATCACAAAAGTACCAAAAATTAAATACAATAGGCAATCATACACAATTACACAAAACAATTACAACAATTAAACAAAACAATTAGACAAAAGCCGGCCAGGCTAGGCAGAAGAAAGCTGTTCATTATAAAGGTGGAGTTTTAATTTCTTTTTAAATGTGAACAATGAACTGATATGAAATATCATGAAATGGCGCCATTTCGTGATATGCCTAAAAGTTGGCCAGGCATATCACGATATGCCTGAGAAACAATACGGCAGATCGATTGGAGCAACGCATTCGTCGATATTCCTAGCTCTATACCGGGCACATCGTGATACGAGTATGCCGAAAAAAAGAAAAATTTAGGTACGACGAGCGAAGCTAGTAGTGGTTAGTATGAATTGTGTCCACAACACACGAGCCGAGCGAGCGAAGCGAGCGTGCCGCGGCAGCGACCGGCGAAGTGCCAGAATCGATATGGCGGTCTTTCAAGATATGCCTAGGAATTTCATGATCTGCCTAAACGTCACTAGGCAAATCGTTAAACGGTGAGTTTTGAACGATCTGGCGGATGTCCCTTAGCCAATTCATGAAATGGCGCGATTACACGATATGCCTAGGAATTTCGTGATCTGGCGGATTTTACGATCGGCCGCCGACATATACACAACTCAGCAGGTGTACCTATACAATCAACCCTGTAGGGTTGGTTAAAATCATTTCCTATAAACACAACTCATGTATACACAAATTGGTTCCACTCATAACAACAACTTAAACATTCATAGTGTCGTTTTGATAATGAACATGGGGCGGTTACACCGAAATTCGAAAATCGCAGTGGGTAATGTACGCCCACGCTCACTCTCGTATTCAATCACATTAGTGTGAGCGGGACAGTACGCTACAAAATTGGAATTATTAACTTCTTAGTATTGGGTAGAGGAATGGGAGTGTTTAGCTCATAAAATAAAAACCATTAATATTTATTTTACATCGCGTATTTACACCGCCGCCGCTCACTAAACATCCCGCGCGTTTGACAAGAACTAAATGCCTGGTACTACCACAAAGTACTACCACGAAACTCAGTCCGCGCGGTGACAAGCGACGCGCGTCATACAGTTTGCGATACTTAGTTAAGCGACAGTTGCTATTCCGAGACGTAACATAATACCAATCGACTCTAGCCTAGCGCTACGCCTCAGCGAATTGTTTAGAAAAATGCACATGACGAAGAAGTTCTTTTTATTTTAAGATTTTCTTTATTTCTGGTATTGACGTACTTGACTTGGTGTTTACGCAAACGTAACATCGTAGGTCGGGTCGTGTAGAAGTCACTTTACGAGAATGTGTGATGGACCCTTAAATCATTTTTATTGTTTTTGACAGCCTATGTATGTCAATGGACCGGTCACTCATTCGACCGGGCAGTCATTCAAAAGCACTGAGAGACGTGGGCGTCTATAGCGATCTCGGGGTCAGAGCGGAGCTCTCAGTGTCAAATCGTGTCATTAAGTAATCTAAGATCATCTGAATCATATTTATAGATATAAACAGTTGTACGGTATCAGTAACGCGAAATATAGTGGTGAACGTAATCGCAGTTTGATTTCATCGTCATAACCTCAACCCTTCACACGACACCGGCGGCAGCTAGCTACAGGAGGCGGCAGCTGTCCAGACCGATCCCAGGGGCTCGGGAGAGGGTCTGCCTTCACATCGGCATCATCAGCGACGACCAAGGCGCGGCCTGCACATCGAACCCGCGAGGCCAGCGGTTTGGTCTAAGTATAAGCGACGCAGGGTGCGCACGCACATCTAATCAAAATCAACCCACCGGCAGTTCTCAGGGCGAGAATTGCCAACATTTTTGGTGGCCCATGAGGGGAGCAGAACGTTAGAAGAACGTTAGAAAAGAATCAGCACGATAAAGTACGTCGCGGGGCGCGTGTACTTCATTATCATCTCGGCACGGCGGGCGCCGCGCGCGCATACTTCACATCATATTATCATAATATTGATTAAATAATATTAAGAATAAATTAGTGTGCGCGTTAAGTCATTTTCGCAGTGAGTGAAAGTGCGGTTTAAATAGTGCAATAGGTATTGACACTCGAAATATTCATCATTGGAAGAAATTTCGCCGCCATCTTGTTGCGAGTAGCAAACAAGCAAGCAAGTCATCACACAAATCATCGGAGAACGGACGGAACTCGGCAAGTCAATCACATTCTCATTCATTCATTCAAAGACTTTAAGTGTTTTTTATAAATTGTCATTCACTTCACTCCGATCAATTCGGACAACTTGCGAGGCATGCATATGGTCATGGCGATATTCGCGCACTGATTCATTCATCGTGTGGCAATGTCATTTATTTAATCAACAATCGTTTATCTGAAATCAATAACCTTATCATTATCACGTTATCAGTTAATCATTACGGCATAAGTAAACAAATGCTGTTTTAGTGAGGTTTAAGTTTAAATACAGTTGTGTTTAATTTGATCAAACAGTTATTGATTGGTGTGCGCGATTGTTTTGAGTTTGGTAAGTAGGTAGTTTAAAACAAGTTTAGATCACAGGGTGTGACTATTGTTATTCAGTGTAAGCATTTATCTTTAGTCATTGAATTCAGAGGTTATTTACTTGATTTAAACACATCAAGTACTTCATTCATTTAAGTCAATATGCCTCCTAAAATTCATGCCAAGATTCAATTTATGTCGAAATATCGCATGCTGACAGATTTTGCTAGTACAATTAGCGAAGCCCAAGGTACATCAGCGGTGGCAGTAGCTAAACGTAATTTCGGTTCATATTATAATCAGTTCGTACTAGCATATGAAGCGTTGCTTGGTCTTTCGTCAGAGGAGATTCCTGAGGGAGAAATGGAACAAATTCACGCACAGTTCAGTGAAATCAATAAGTTACTTGTCAAGTTGGAGCAGGCATCGGAGGGCAGGGGGTCCGCAGACGAGCCTAGGATACCTCATCATAGCCAGGTAATGGCAAAGTTGCCTTCCATTGAACTGCCTAAGTTTAGCGGCAGGCCAATGGAGTGGATGTCATTCTTCGATCTCTTTCAATCCTTGGTCCATTCACGGGACATTTCAGATTCGGAAAAGCATTTTTATTTGCGGGCGTCACTGTCGGGTGAGGCGCTTTCGCTTATACGACAGCTACCAATGGATGGTCAAAATTATTCAGTGGCACTGAAATTGCTCACAGATAGGTATCAGAACCACAGGATGCTGGTAGATACATACTTGTCACAGATCACCAACCTTCCGGTCATTAACAATGTTGAGAGGTTAAGGTCAGATTTCTATGATCCTCTCCGAGAGTCTATTCAGGCATTGGAAAAGCTCAAACAACCAATTAACGAATGGTCATATTTAATTGTGTTTTTAATCATACAGAAGCTGCCAACATTGATCAGGTCAGCATTCGAACAGCGGTATGGGACGTGTCATCAGGTTCTACCCAGTGTTCATCAACTGCTCGAGGTACTCGACGAGCAATGCAGGGTGCAACTCGCCGTGTCACCAGCCAGGGAGGGCTTCAGGGAGAAGCTACCAGCGGTCACCACCACGACGAGGACACAGCAGGGTGCGTCGGGGGCGCGGCAGGGCAGAGCACGCACGGAGTGCACCAGTTCATCAGGTGTCATTTCTATTTCATCATGTTCATTTATGTGGGGACTGGTCATACTGAATAGACTTTCTAAGTATGTCACCAGTAGCACGCAAGTCATGGGCAAAGAAAGTGGTCATTGTTTCAAGTGTCTACGGCTACACTATGCCAAGGAATGCAGTCATACCAACTGGTGTCTTCATTGCAAATCACCGGATCATAACTCGCTCATTTGCAATGCAGCAGCGAGTTCAAGGGCACAGGTATCACCTGATCATAGTCAACCTGGGGCCTCAACCTCCGGCCAAGGTAGACAGATACCCAGACGCCAGTCACCAGTCAGGCAGTACCAACATGTGGCACAGGTGCAAGTGGGGAGCCAGGGCGGTCACCCAGTTGCACAGGTGACTCATTCACCACAATGGTCCGGGAGCCAGGGCGGCCAATCAAATGTTTCAGTGACTCAACCACTGTACCAGGAAGCTCCATCAGCTCAGGCGTTGGCATCTCACCGGCCAAGGCTTCCGGTAGGGGCAAGGGCACAGTGGGCTCAGTCTGAGTACCAGGCACTTAGGTATGGGCAGCGGATCAGCCCCATTCCTCCACAATCCCACCATCTCCTCAATGAGATGCTACCACTGTTGGTGTGACACAGTCATTACCAGTCACCATTTGTCCCACGGCGGTAGTAATGGTGAAATCAGGTGATGGCAATTATTTTAAGGTTAGGGCCTTACTCGACACCGGGGCGAGTGTCTCAGTAATTAAACAGTCAATAGTTCAAAGGTTAAAATTACACCAACAGTCTAATGGTAATAATATTTATGGAATTGGTCAGCAAAGGGTAAAGGTACCTGGTTCAATAGTCAAATTAATAATCAAACCTGTAGGTAAACAGGTACCCATTATTAGTACAATAGCTTCAGTCATGTATTCACTAACGGGAAACATTCCATCATATGACACTCAGCTCAAAGATCAATTACGGTTGTCACATATCATATTAGCTGATGGCAAGTTTGACAAAGCCTCAGATGTGGACATCATTTTAGGTACTGACATATATTATGTACTCGATGGTTCAAAGATTTCCACTCACGTTCCAGGAATAGCAGCCTACGGACATGCTTTGGGCATGTCATCATGGGTTCATTGACCTCGACTCACCAGTCAGCGGTGACGTCATCACAGTCAGCGGGTACGTCCGTGGAGGACTACGGCCTGCACGCCACTAGACTCGAGGAGGTGCTCGAGCGGTTTTGGAAGGTCGAGGAGCCGCCTTCGAAGCCTGCAGTTCATCCAGATCACATGGAATGCGAAAGGTTGTACATTTCCACTACTCAACGTCTGCCTGACGGCAAATACATAGTCAGATTACCGTTACTTTCAACACGGTCATCATTAGGCGAATCAAGGTCGCTTGCAATGAAAGGTTGCGAGCTTTGGAGAGAAAATTTGCGAAGGACGCACTTTTCGCCTCCAAGTATAAAGATTTCATGAGAGAGTACGAAACTCTCGGTCATATGTCAAAATCGGATTTCAATTTAACTCAGAACATTTTGTCATACCGCATCACGGTATTTTCAAACGAGGCACAGATAAAATCAGAGTTGTATTCGACGGATCAGGGCGATCGTCCACAGGTGTGTCACTCAATCAATGCCTTCACTCTGGGCAACCTCTTCAAAATGATATCACTAAAATCATTTTAAATTTTCGACGTCATCAAGTGGTATTCACTACTGACATCAAAATGATGTTTCGTCAAACATTTGTTCACCCAGATGATAGGAAATATCAATTAATCCTCTGGAGGGAGGATCCGTCACACGATGTTCAGGTATATGAATTAAATACTAATACCTACGGGCTGAGGTCAAGTCCATTCATAGCTATACGGACGGTGTTGCTACTAGCGGACGATTGGGAGGTGTCGCATCCGAATTCACACGCAGCACACGTCATGCGACGAGATATCTTCGTTGATGATATCCTCACAGGAGCAGACTCAGTGGCAGAGGCTCAACAGCTCAAGCAAGAGCTCATAGCGCTAACCGGAGCGCAGGTTATGAGTTACGTAAATGGTCGTCCAATAGTAGGGAGCTATTGCGTGACTTACCGGAGGAGTATTGCGAGCTGCCACACTCATTTGATACTGAGGATAAAAGTTTCATCAAGGTATTAGGTGTTCAATGGGATCCAGTGTCAGATTCAATGGCATATCAAATCAACGTGCCACTTGGTCACCCTCCTACGAAACGTAGCGTGCTCAGTACAATCGCACGTTTGTACGACCCGTGTGGTTATTGCGCACCAGTCATATTTCGATTCAAAATATTCTTACAGTCATTATTCTCGGATGGGCTCAACTGGGACGAGCCGATCAATCAAAATCAAATCAATCAGTGGGACGAACTTACGCAGGATCTCAATCATTTGTCTCATTTACAGATTCAACGGTGTGTCTCACTACCGAGCGCCGTTTCATACTCATTGCACGGTTTCGGCGACGCCTCGGAGCTGGGATACGCGGCGAGCGTCTATCTACGGACGGTGGATGCGTCAGGACATGTCAAGGTCAGCTTAGTCATTGCTAAATCACGCGTCGCGTCACATAAAACCAAGCAGACGATTCCAAAATTGGAACTCAATGCTCCACCTGGTATGCAAACTGCTTAATCACGTCGCAGATTCGTACGACGGCTCTGTTCAGTTAGAGACTATCAATGCTGGTCAGATAGGTATTGTTTTGTCATGGCTCAGGCCAAACCTCACATGTTACAAACATTTGAATGTAACAGGGTACAGGACATTCAACAGTCCAAACGTCACATCACATGGCGTCATGTCAGATCAGAGCGTAATCCGTCAGATGTCGCTTCACGCGGAATGTCCGCAAAGGAATTAATTCAATTCAAATTGTGGTGGTCACCTGATTGGTTATTGCGGAGGAATCCCAGTGGCCACAGTTACCAGTCACTATACCTCAAGAGTTACCAGGTTTCAAGAAATTAGTTCATTTTGTTACGCCAGTAGAGTCGTGGGAAGACGCACTCTTATCACGTGTCAGTTCATATAGCAAACTAATCAATGTCAGTGCATTCATACTTAGATTTTGTAAAAATATCAAGTTGCCGAGGGAGCAAAGGAATCTTCAGTCTACACTGTCATTGGACGAGATTCGCGCAGCTACTAAACATTGGATAGGTAAAGTTCAATTAGACGCTTTCAAGGGGAAATTGTATGGTCAAACAAGGAAAGCTGGTCTGTAAATCATTGCAGAAGCTTAGGTTTTCGTTGATGACGAAAACTTACTGCGTGTCGGCGGACGACTACGTAAATCAGCTCTACCATATGAGCAGCATCCAATCTCTACCTAAGGATCATAAATGGGGTCAGTTACTCATCGAATACTATCACAGGTCATATTGTCATGCAGCGACGAACGCGCTCATTGCTATAATCCGGAGGGAATATTGGTTTCCGTCACTCCGCGTCAAGTTTCAAGGGTTATCAGGAAATGTTTAGTTTGTTTCAGATTCAATTCATCGGTTCAACCGCCATTCATGGCAGATTTACCGGCTGACCGAGTCACGGCAGCACGGCCTTTCTCAGGCGTTGCGACAGACTTCGCAGGCCCATATTTAGTTAAGAGTAGTTTATTAAGGAATGCTAAATCAGTCAAAGCTTACCTATGTGTGTTTGTCTGTTTAGGAACCAAGGCGGTTCATCTCGAGGTGGTTTCAGCATTGACGATCGAGGCATTCATCGCGTCGTTCACCAGGTTTGTCAGCCGACGAGGGCTGCCTTCACTCGTCCGATCGGATCGAGGTACTAATTTTGTTGGCTCTAATTCTTACCTGCGTGATGTCAATCAGTTTCTGGTCAATAATGAGACTGTACTCAAGGGGGAATTTGCACGTCAAAATATTCGCTGGGAATTCAACCCAGCAGGAGCTCCTCACATGTCTGGTTTGGTAGAGTCAGCTGTCAAGCATGCCAAGCTTTTACTCAAACGAGAGGCTGGAGACACTATCTTCACGTTTGAGGAACTATCAACTCTATTTTCAAAAATAGAGTCCATATTGAATTCAAGGCCGTTAGTTCCTATGAGTGAGGATCCGTCAGATCTCGAAGTGCTCACACCGGGGCACTTTCTCATTGGTCAACCATTAGTAGCTCTACCTGAACCACATTGGAAGGACACTAAGACGTCGAGGTTATCACGTTTTCAGGTTATTCAAAAAATGTATCAATCAATCTGGTCAAGGTGGCATATTGAGTATCTCAATAATTTACAAGAGCGAAATAAATGGTATTCTCAAGTCAATAACCTCGAACTGAATGATCTGGTTCTCATTAAGGATGAGAACTCACCTCCATTACAATGGAGGCGTGGTAGAGTCATTGAAGTGTATAAGGGAACTGACCAGATTGTCAGGTCAGTTAACTTAAAAACTCAAGGTGGCGAACTCATACGCCCAGTAGTCAAACTGTGTAAATTGCCTATTGAATATAATGTAGGTCAATCATAATCATATTTTTTCTATTTATTGGTAGGGCACCAATTGATATGTTGTCATTTATAATCATCTGTTATTATTATGTAGACCTCAGTCTAATGGATATTGTTCATTTTCATGTGTATAAATGTATGGATAACTCAAACTTTAGGATAAGTCATAGTCAATTGTATACCTACATTTTCAGGATAGGTAGAGCGTTTATTCATGTGCTACACCTAAGTGTCATAGGTTGTCAGCTGTTTTCAGTAGATCATAAGTCAATATTATTGTAAGTAGAGTCAATAGTGCTTGCAAGTGTTCAGTCCATCTTTCGCCTGGCCCTGGCAGGAAATGTTTACGCAAAACGTAACATCGTAGGTCGGGTCGTGTAGAAGTCACTTTACGAGAATGTGTGATGGACCCTTAAATCATTTTTATTGTTTTTGACAGCCTAATGTGTGTCAAATTCACCACGTCACTTCAGATTCGACCGCAGGTCATTCAAAAGCACTGAGAGGCGAGGGTCGTATAGCGATGTCGGGGTCAGAGGGGCAGAGCGGTTCAGCTCTCAGTTCAAAAGTAATCTAGTAGATCTGAATCTATTATAGATATCATGTTATATAGAACGCGTGTACGTAACGTGAATATGTGTTGAACGTAATCGCAGTTTGTTTCATCGTCATAACCTCAACCCTTCACACGACACGGCGGCAGCTAGCTACAGGAGGCGGCAGCTGTCCAGACCGATCCCAGGGGCTCGGGAGAGGGTCTGCCTTCACATCGGCATCATCAGCGACGACAAGGCGCGGCCTGCACATCGAACCCGCGAGCCAGCGGTTGGTCTAAGTATAAGCGACGCAGGTGCGCACGCACATCTAATCAAAATCAACCCACCGGCAGTTCTCAGGGCGAGAATTGCCAACACTTGGTTTTATCTACATTTTCCGACTTCAAACTGGCCGGTCGTAAAATCCTGCTTGGTAATGAAATTGTCGTTTTTGAAGTCCCAATAAAGTTGCTAAATAAACATCCTGTGTTTTGTTTGTTATAGACCAATTTGATATTTGCGGAATTTTCAGTCTTTCTGGGGTTTTATTCGTTAGATTGATTTAATATCGAAGATATAATATACTTAAGATGTTGATAGTATCTTTTGATAGTGCATTTTCATACCAAACCATGAACATCAAAAGCTATAAGGTTGGCACTTCCGTTGGTAGGTAGGTGGTAGAAAGGAAAAAAAACCGGTCAAGTGCAAGTCGCACTCGCGCACCGAGGGTTCGTAAAAACCTGTAGGTAGTAACTTTAAAATTATTAAAAATGTTTTTATTGTAAATATGATGTAACTAAAAATTTACGGTTT